>NC_089280.1:29101294-29215499 GCF_963678975.1 Dysidea avara
GCTAAAATACTGCAATTTGGAAACATTTCCACATAAAATTCATAATATTTTCTGCCTGTAGATATTTCATATACTGCCTTTAGATTATAGGTATGGCTTTCTAAAGCATTTTGCTAATCAAAATGTTTGGGTAGGTACAGACAACCAAGTACATGATGCACCCCTCTCACAATTGTATAACACCGAATAGGTGCATGTTAGAATAATATAATGTTGAATGTGGAAAATTTTGAAATTTGAACAATACAAGATTGAATCTGAGCATTTTCAATGAAAATTGTGTACCTGAATTAAGTATTGCCATATATATTAACTACACAAGTGGATGAATGAAGCCCTTTAAACAAACCAATGCACTTCATTGCATATATGTATAGGTGCAGACAGATTTGGAAAATTCCTTAACAGAACCAACTACATGTTTCCAGTGAATGTTCTATTAGAGTAGTTAGCTGACTGCTCTATTAGAGTATCTCGATCTTGTACACCTCCAATGCTGATCCGGGTCCTTGTTACATAAACTTTAGCATAAATCCACTGACAATACCTTGGAAAGATGTTTATAAGGTGGTTTTATGAGTATTTGTATTATTAGTGATCATATAATTATGCTAAGACAAAATTTCATTATAATACTCAGCATATTGATCACGTAAAGCCTAAATATGAAGGGGGGGGGGGGGGGGCTTCAGCCCCCAAAGCCCCCCCCCCCCCTGGATCCGCCCCTGACTAAGCAGCAATTATCCTCCAATAATCAGGTATGTAAGCTTAATAGCGTGAGAGCTGCAGCTAATAGTATGCAAGGTCCGATAAATTCCAGGTTCGAACAAAACCATCCATTTACGAACATTGCGTTTTACTAGCTACCAGAAAACAATGCCCAATTTTTTTCAAATTTATGTATAATGTACCAGTGTTCATTAGCTACCAATGACCAGAAAATGGTTTCGGTACCTGTAGCATAGAGGGAGTAAGAGCCTTATGATATTTGGCGGTATTTTGGAATGCCATTAATTTTTTATTTAGTCATGCCCATCAGTAGATTTTATGCTTATGCAAGAATTGCTCCAGTGCTATAGTATAGAAACCAATAATTAAACACCTTGCATGTATAGAACTGTACTGTTAAGTTGATATCAAGGATATTTTCGTTGTTGCACTGCATTTTCAGCTCCTACATGAAGGAGGTGCAAGTTGCTTCTAGCTGCAAGTTTGTACATGTAATGAGAGTAACTTGAGGTCTTATTGGATCTTAGCGATCTTGGCATGCTTTGTGTTTATTCATGTAGCTTTATGTCCTGGGTGAAAAATCGAATCCGCTGACACAGTGGCGTAGCCAAGGGTGGGCATGGGCGGGCATTTGCCCAACCATCACAGTTTCTTGCCCAACCATCACAAACTTTTGCCCAACCATCACAAGTAGCTTAAGATTCACGCGAGGATTCACAGCAGCACACAAAACCACCCTACTTTGATACTGTAAATCGTAAACATGTACCTCATTTCTTGAACCATGACTTCAGAAGGGATCGAGATAGATGGTATATCACGTGATCCATTACGCGGAAAATCCCTTGGGAAGTCCCTATAAAAGACGCACGTGCCACGCTCCTTGGCGCGGTTTAAATTCGAAATTTAAAATGGAGTCAAAGCGTGGTACACTACAGTCGTGGTACTGTATCTCTGAGTCACAGTGAGTGATAATCGTCAGTAGGATTCAGTGTGGATGGTGCTGGCAGCAAAAAATTTCGTTTCAGTGGATTTGTCAAGCGTATTTTTTTGATAAGGAAAGTACCGTATAGCCTACCTTACTGCTGATGAAAGAAAACAGGAAAACGTGACTCTTCTAGATAACAATAATAGCATATGCAAATGGAGCTGGAAATGGAGAAAAGGTCAAGTCATTATAAAGCGTCACGTGCACAAATTGTACTGATTAACCGAGTTGTAGTTTACACCAGATTCATGCAAAATGTACATTGGCTGCTGTAAGTCTGGGACGAAGCTTTCTTGGCATGCTGATATTTGTGTTATAGTTCATAAATTAGCGCCTCCGGCCTTCATTTGGGACCGTGTGGCGTTTAATTGAAAAAGCATTTCATATTGCTGTGGTGGTTGGTCTGTAAACTATACTGCCAGTTGATTGTGGTAAATATGTGATGAACTGTTTACATTGTTGGTTCTTGTAGGTTCAGCAGTTTGATGTCACGTGATACTCAGCCACGGCGATCGTCGGTGGATGCTTGCCCTACAAGTTTAATAGATAGCATATAGCTAGTAAATGTTTGCATGCATGCAAGCAGCATTTATTTACACTATAGTATAGGTAGCTGTAGGCCTTGTGTGCATACACTTTTTATATTTTTCTTTGATAATGTCTCACATGAAAGTGAGCATGTGTGTGTAGTTAAGTTGATGTTATGCCCAACCATCAAATATTGGCTGGCTACGCCCCTGCGCTGACATGGGCGATATAAGACCGGTGTCACACACAGTGATATATGTTTCCCGCACACATATCCCTAGGGATTCGTGTTTCCCCGCACACATATCACTAGGGATCCGTGTTTCCCACCAGAAGCTATCAGTGATATGTGTTTCCCGTAGCGATTTTTAAAATATTTCACCGCACACACATATTCCTAGGTAGGGTCCGCAATCCGAAAAATCAACTTTTACAAATCGATCCCCCTACCATTGTGGGTTGTTCATTGTAGTATCCCATTGCTAGATCCACCATGAAACCGGAGGCACGATTGTTGTCTTCACAGAAATATCGACTTTAGTATTTCGTGAGATGCAAAAATTATTTTTAAAATTTCGTGCTCCACACAAAGAACAGGATAGAACTTGCTACTTAGATAGGTATTATCTAGAGTTAATGTAGTTAAAAAGTACGCACAGTAATAAGCAAATGGTTCACTGGGTTCCCGGTACAGGGTTGCTTTCTCTCAAAAAGCAAAAAACGAAACACAAATTTTCGAATTCAAACTGCCCTACCAGTCCAGACAAGAAAAGCCAACTCTTCCTCATAGTGATGTGATAAGGTTGGATGCATAGTCTGTCTATGCTGTTAGTCTGGAAAGGATCTGAGACTTCTCACCATCTGGGTGAAGAACGTCAAAAATTTCGTGCGTCATTTCAAGGGATTCTCTCAATGGTACCAAAGTGCTTTCCAGTACTTCTGATGACACACTGGTCACTTAATTTTGTTTAGAATGATGATAAAGGATGGATCAAAACGTTTGGTAGTAGTAGTAGTTGGTGTTTCTGTGAATTCATATGGTGCAATATACCAGGAGCTCCACCCAGCTCGAATCAAAAATGAAAGATTTTATGCTTTTTTCGGTTTGTCTTTGGATGTTTAGCAGCATAATGGTGATGTAGGACGATCTAGTGAAAACTTGAAGCTGCTGTGGAGCGTGATGGGTGAAGTCAAATTTGGACGATTTTGCTGCCTCCCTGGATGCATAGCTTAGAGCGAGGCGTGGAAGCCGTGGATGAAATAATAATTGACAACCGCTGTTACCAAACGTTCAGGGACATCTTTTGCCATAGTTTTAGTTTATAATTGATGATTGTTGTGGCTGCAGAAGCGCTGGAAATGGCTAGAAAGCGCGACACAATTATTTGATGCTGCAGAAAAATTTGACGCTCGTCACCCAGATGGTGAGAAGTCTCAGATCTTTTCCAAACTAACAGCATAGACAGACTATGCACCCAACCGTATCGAAACACTATGAGGAAGAGTTGGCTTCTCTTGCCCTGGGTGGTAGGGCAGTTTGAATTCGAAACTTCGTATCTCTTTGTCTGTTTTTTCAAAGAAAACAACCCTGTGCAGGGCACCCAGCAGATCATTTACTTATTTCTGTGCGTACTTTTCAACTACAACAACTCTGGAGACGATTTGGCTAAGTAGCAAGTTTAATCCGGTCCTTTGTGTGCAGAACGAAATTTTAAAAATAAATTTTGCATCTTGCGAGATACTGAAAACAATATTTCTGTGAAGACAACAATCGTCCCTCCGGTTTCATGGTGGATCAAGCAATGGGATACTACAATGAACATCCCACAATGGTAGGGGATTGATTTGTAGAAGTTGATTTTTCGGATTGCGGACCCTACCCTAGGGATTCGTGTTTCCCCGCACATATATCACCAGAGATCCGTGTTTCCCACTAAGATATAGCCATCGTGCAGTAACTCCAAGGTCCTATGGCTAGTTGAAAACAGTACGCGATCCAACCATTCAGTAGATGTATTGCTATCTATAATAGACACCCAAGGCCGCCCACAGGGGGGGACTGGGGCATTTTGCCCCGGGCCCCAGCCTGAAAGAGGCCCCATGAAGAGCCCCCTGAATACCTGTTTAAAAGATCGATATACTGTAATAGAGCAGTCAGATCTAAATACTCTAATAGAGCAGTCACAGTATTCTTCAGAGGAGCAGTGTAGCAAGTTTATAGATAAGGAGATATGGTTGGTGATGGGTAGTTATTGTCTTTGCCAGCAGGTTGTGACCTTTTCTTCTTTTTTTTTTTGGTCTTCACCTTACAACTTGGGTCAAGGGCCCCACTTTAACTCTTTGCCCTGGGCCCCTTAATTTCTCTGGGCGGCCCTGTAGACACCCATGCATATTGCATGTATATAGCTATAGTTAGCTAACTAGCTATATAGCTGTTCTATATATACCATATGCGTATTTTGTACCATATGCGTATACGCGTACGGTACAACCATACGCGTATGGTGCGGAAAATCGTACCATCTGAGTATAGCTAACCTGGTATGCGTATTAATTTTTTTTTTTAAATCACGTGATCGCAGCTCGAGAGGAACCCTCTGTTGGCTTAAACGCTGCTGGCAGCATTTTTCGGGGAAATACTTGCCGGAACTGTGAACGGTTTATCAGAGGTACGTATCTCCGTTGCCTACATGGTGGGCTTCTCTCTTTGCGTTGTTCTAGGTCACGGTGGGCTTTAAATCGACTCTACCTTGACCAGCTCTTCTAGTTTATGTCCCTTCGCCGGAGTGCGCGCATTCGTGCGCAGGAGGCTGCTGCGATAGCGGGTGACTGTCCTTCTCGTTCAGCTGTGGACGATCCAGACGGATTATGGTGCTGTTGTGGGGGAGTTGATGATGGACACCTGATGCTGTGTTGTGATAAACAGTGTGAGGGTTGTTGTGTGTGGTACCATTTTGACTGCTTAGGGTTGTCATATCCGGATGCTGTCCGGATAGGAGCATCTCAGGATGATTTTGTCTGTCCACATTGTTCTGGATACAACATGACTAATGGTGAGCAATGTGCTTCAGAGACTACATCAGGCCCAGCACCTGTGTATACACCCTACACTGATTTCCAGTGGGGCGATGTTCATGGTGAACTTGTCTGCAACTTCATGTTGTCGGCGTATGAAAAAGTTGTCCACTGGAAGCCAAATGTGTTTCTGATACCCTTTGGCAAAGCTGGAAAGCGATTTGTGAAAGAACTTGCAAGATTTTATCAGTGTTTTGCAGAGAATTCTGCCCTTCACTCCATTGCCCTGTTGGCAGTGTCTGTGATGCAACCTTTACTTCTACAAAAACCTTACAAGAACAGCAAGGCTAAGGATCATTCATCTCGTTTGATACGAAGACTGGATTTATGGTGCAAGGGGTCTTTTGATGATCTGCTGCATGAGGGTCAGTGTATACAGGACCGCCTTAGGCAGAATAATTCACTAGGGGGGAAGCTCTGTGATCGCTCTCGTCTGTTTGATCATTTAATGTCTGAGGGCAAGGTTGGTATGGCTCTTCGTTTACTGTCGGAGGATTCAAAAGGTGGAGTGTTGTCACTAGACTCAATGATTCCTTGTGGTGTGGATCCATCGGGAAATCCTGTATATCGAACTGCTAGAGACATTCTATTAGAGAAACATCCATCAGCAAAGTTTGCTACCCCTGACGTTCTTCTAGATCCTACTGGTGATCCAATCACTCCCCAGTTTGATCCGATAATCTTTGACTCTCTCACAGGCGATCTTATCAAGCGTACAGCACTTAATACTCATGGTGCTGCCGGTTTGTCTGGTGTGGATGCTTATGGGTGGAAGCGTCTGTGCACCTCTTTTAATGAGGCTTCTGTTGAACTGTGCCAAGCCTTGGCCTCTGTTGCCCGCTGCTTATCCATAACTACAGTTGAACCTGCAATTTTGATGCCTTTTGTTGCTTGCAGGCTGATACCTCTCGACAAACGCCCAGGTGTGAGACCAATAGGTATTGGTGACGTGCCCCGTAGAATTGTTGCTAAGGCGATCCTTTATGTTATAGGTGATGATATTGCACTGGCTGCTGGCCCATTACAGACCTGTGCGGGACAATCAGCTGGCTCTGAGGCTGCTGTACATGCTATGAAGAATATGTTTGATGACAGTGATTGTGAAGCTGCACTCTTAGTGGATGCTACTAATGCATTCAATTGTGTGAATCGCCAAGCTGCCCTACATAATATATCCATCCTTTGTCCTGCATTTTCTACTATCCTGAACAACACTTATGCTCAGCCAGTCCGATTGTTTGTAGTTGGAGAGGGTGAAATCCCATCTTGTGAAGGAACAACTCAAGGAGATCCTCGGCAATGTATGCCCTGGCTGTGGTTCCCTTAATTAAAAGACTCCGTGTGGCAGTCCCCAGTGTTGGGCAGGTATGGTTTGCAGATGATGCCACTGCGGTGGGAAAACTGAAACTTTTGCATAAATGGTGGCAGATACTATCCTCTTTGGGACCTAATTTCGGGTATTTTTCTAATGCATCTAAGACAGTGTTGATTGTAAAGCCTCATTTGTTAACTATTGCAAAATCTATCTTTGCTGACACTGGTATGCAGATTACTGATCAGGGCCAGCGCCATCTTGGGGCTGCATTGGGCTCTCGAGAATTTGCAGAGGGGTTTGTGGCCAAGAAGGTTTGTTCTTGGTCTAGTGAAGTGCTTGCTTTGGCTGAGATTGCTACAAATCGTCCTCATGCGGCTTTTTGTGCTTTCACTCATGGGATGATAGGCCGGTGGGTATACATCATGAGGACCATCCCCAATGTCGGGCCCCTGTTTCAGCCTCTAGAGGATGCCATCCGTTTGAAGCTGATCCCTGCCCTCACTGGCCATGGTGCTTGTTCTGCCTTAGAGCGTGATGTGCTCTCTCTACCCTGCCGCCTAGGTGGCTTGGGTATTGTCAATCCTGTAGACATTGCTGATTCTCAGTTTACTGCATCTATCAAAATCACACACTCTCTGAGATCTTTGATTGTTGCTCAGAATCTACTAGCCCCTCTACCCGACGTTAGTTCTATCAAGGCTCAGATTCATCAGGATCGTCGCTCTACTTTGAGGGGGAGGGCTTCTACGATCAAATCTAATCTTTCGTCACAATCCCAAAGAGTTTTAGACCTGAACAGTGAACCGGGTGCTTCTGCCTGGCTGACAGCATTGCCTTTAGCAGAGCAGGGATTCCATCTGATGAAGCAAGAATTTTGGGATGCCTTGCATCTTAGATATGGCTGGAAGCTCCTGAACATACCCAGTCACTGTGTTTGTGGGGTCCCATTTTCTGCGGATCATGCTATGATTTGCAGACATGGAGGCCTCACATTTGTTCGCCACAATGCTTTGCGAAACACCACTGCAGAGTGGCTTTCCAAGACATGTCATGATGTGGCCCTTGAGCCACCTTTACAGCCACTTACTGGGGAGATCATTGCACCTAAGACTGCCAACCGTCAGGATGAGGCTAGGGCAGACATACATGCTAGGGGATTCTGGGGGCAGCGGCAAAGTGCCTTTTTTGACGTAAGGGTGTTTCATCCTAATGCACCGAGCTACTGCAACACCAGTGTCCCCTCTTTGTATCGACGTCACGAGGCACAGAAGAAACGTGAGTATGGTGACCGTGTCAGAGAGGTTGAGCAGGCCTCCTTCACTCCCCTTGTGTTTGCGACCACTGGAGGTATGGGAAGGGAGGCAATAGTTTTCTACCGTCGTTTGGCTGACCATCTATCTCGCCGCGGCTCTACTAGTTACAGTCATACTCTGGCTTTTATCCGATGCACATTGTCTTTTTCTCTACTTCGGTCAGCTACAATGTGCATACGTGGAAGTAGGTCCATCTCGCATCGCTCCTCTGATGCCTCTCCTGAGATGGGCCGCATTGATGAGCACAGGGACTTTTAAACTTTTAGCAATCTGGTCCTTTTTATTCAGCTGTCCAGCACGTGCTTTCTTTGTGCTGGGGGTGGTAGGCAAGGGCAGTCCATCCAGCCCGGGAAAAAAAAAAACCTGGTATGCGTATGATATCAAGCAGAAGGTTTTTGCACTGCCGTACCTATTGACTACGCCTGATGGCACTCTGCTTTCATTTCTGTTCGGGAAAGAGGGAGGGGGGAGGAGCTAGTCTTTCTGTTCAGTGAAGATCGAGATACTCTAATAGAGCAATCATATATTTTATTATTATTATATAATTGCAAGACCTCGCACAGCGAGTATAAATGCAATATACAAATCAAAATATATAGCTACAGCTAACTAATTACAATTTTACAGTTCATTTATAAGGTTGTTAAACACGGTGATAGATGAAGCTTCAAAAGTCTCTGGTTGCAAGTTGTTCCATATAGCAGTGGAAGGAAAAAAGCTGAATTTATATGTGTCAATTCTAGTAAATGGCAGGGTAAGTTGATCTGATTATAGCTATTCTATTCTCTAGAGCTAAGATCAATTTAGCTTTACTGCGATTAAGATATAATTTACTTTACTGCATGATGCAAACCTATTTAAAATAAAGCATTCCTTAAAATAAAAGAATAACGCGATATCTCGCATGACTATATATAAGTGATGAAACTGACATCTTGATTTAGGACAATATATGATAAAAACAATCATGAATTCATCACACTGTTGGCAGATCCAGTCTTGAATTGTGTTAAGTCCTGCTGATCTGGTAGGATCTGATGAAATTCTACATTGTCAAAACTAATAAAGGTCAATCATCTGGGTTGGAAGCTTTACGAAAAACATGATAACACCTAGCTGCATACAGTATAAGTCTGAAAAGTATAAATCAAAGGAAGGGGATTAAATATATGTCTTAATTTATACGTAGTCATTGGTGTATATCTAGCTATAACAATGTATCTCGTTGTCTGTTTAACATTTCATTTCATCAAAGCATCTGACAGTTCCATAAAACACGTGCAATAGAGCCATCACCCATATAATTATGATGGTTTATGTATAAGCACCTGTGGATTATTTTCTTGATGTCTTCTGAGTTTTGTACATATTGATTTATTGCCTCGTTCCGCTGTCTACTGCCTTATTTGTCATGGATTTCCATCTTGCATTTTTATAATAAATGACTTCATTTATCCACAGTGTAATTGATTTGAAAGTACACAAGCTGGTATACTGTATACGTTCTTTAGAATAGTTGAGTTAAAATGACCAGATTTGTGAAAAGGTACTTTTTCCACACATTTTACATACCAGCAAACAAAATGGTGTAACACTTGACTCCTTACACTGATAAACTTGCTCTTAGTATCAAAATGCAGATAGATACTAGTAGCTACTGTACACTCATGGATAATTGCATGCAGGCAATTATAAGGTATATATTCTAAAACTTACGAAACCCCAAATTTCAAAATATGCATGGGTCAAATTTTGTCCGTGAAAAAGGTACCTTTTTGCAAATCCGGTCTCAAATTATCTAGTTGTTGCATAGCAACTGCACACACTGACGGTAAATTTTAATTTTTGTTTTTTCTTCCACACAGTACATTGTGGCTGCAATTGCTACACATATATTGCTTCTTATTGGATTCATGATCCATTGTTGATACAATGAAAATTCAAAAACTAGGCCATTATTACAAATGCTAATCCTCCTTCATATCCATAATAGAGTTAATGATGTAATGTAATGATGTGACATGATGTAATATAATGTAATTTATGCATACCTGTAACATTAATATTGTGTAGTGTAGTTGTAAGAGTTAGTTGTTATTGTGTACTTTCAGTTATTGATTAATAATATTATATACAGTAGTCTGTCTTGCCTATAAATGGTCTGCCTACACTTCCCTACAATTAGAACAATACCCACACATAATATTTATGTGTTTACAAATACTCCTGAAGATAGTCAAAGATTAGTACAATAATTAAAAGCTATATAGAGCGATATTACCCAAAACTCTACTAGGGGTTTCTCTACACTTGTATATATGAATTTTGTAAAAATGTGTTTGGGTTTAAAGGTGCCCAATTATCCCTTCAACATAAAACAAGAGCAGTATGCTCCTTGTCTTACTCAGAAACTGAAATTGAAGTTTGATCTTCTAAAGCATTATTTAGGGCAAAAGACATTGATTTCTTTTAGGCTGTAGAATTGTGCCAGCATATTGATATTCACGATTTTTCAATGAATATAACTGGAATGCATAGTGATATAAACGCTAAGCCAGTAGAGGTAGCATTGTAGCTAAATATAAACATAAGAATTTGATATAATTATCCATATACTACATTCTGATTGGTTACAACATAGCAACCATATTAAATAATTTGCATCCATTGGCAAATGGAGCCAATTTTTTCAGGCATATATATATTATTTTATTAAATATTTTATTCTATTGTTGCTACATATAATCTATTGTTTTCCTTTAATTTGTTAGTGCACTAGCTTCCACTTAAAAATGGATATTTATGCCTGGTGGCACTAAAGGTGTGTCACAGTTGAGCAGACAATTTTAATCAGATGAGCTCGAGAAGTACAATGTATAATGATTGCTCAAACAGAGGAAGACCTGGAGAATGCTGATACAATAACATTAAGGGAGGTAGCAAAGAGATATAACTGTAGAGAAAGTAATGTTTTTAGTTTGCAAATCTGCATGGCTGTAGCTTATAGCAATATTAGACATGCTATACTATAAGACTGATGTGCATAGTAATTAATTGTGCAGTAATTTTTTTTAAACTGTAGTTCTGTTCGCTGAATCTTTGCTATTGAATGAGGCATGTGCATTGCCTGCTGAGATGAAGTAGGAAAACATAACATGGCAGAGATTTTATGGTGAGTTTATGAGTTCTAATGTATAGTTCAGTAATGAATGTATATTAAGTAGCATTGTTTTATTATTAACTGCGCAAATTCACAGATTGCGCCTAATGATCATGCACTAATCATTTGTCAAAGTTGCAATTTTTGATTCTTTAATACTCTTTAAAGTTAACAACATCCACATTAATTTGTGCTGTAGGTCCAGTGTGATGAATATACTATTTACAGTATGTATAAACAAGAAAAGTAAGTAAACAAGAAATTGGATCCTCAAAAGAAGAAGAGTATACATATAGTATATAAAAATGCAAATACAGTGAGGAGCCATATTGCACAACTGATGACACTTACGAAGTTCATTTTTCCAGTTATTAGCTTTGCACAAGCAGTATAATTATGTATAATTCAGTTAGAACTTACTAGCTACCTACCATGCATGTTGTAATTGCTCTCCTTGCTTATTTACCCAATTCTGTTGTAAATTGTCAGTTATCCACACTTATAATTGAGTATATTATATAAGACCATCTGCATGCTTCTGATAGCTAATGTATAAAGTAGTATACATGCACAGTACCATTTATGTAAAGTTCTGCAGACAGAGTGAGATCATGTACATAAGATTTAGGTACATTAGTATAGGACTATAGTGGGTATTGCATGGGCATGGCAAGCTAGGATAAAATGCATGTGTGTGCTGATGAATAAATTTATAGTTACAGCTCAGTAGTAAGCAGATTATTGTGTTGTGTTCTAAGTTTGTTCAGCTAGAAATACTTGTAAAAACAGCCCATTGTAGCTAGGTGATGGCAAGGCTAGACGATACTGAGAAAAGGCATAATACGCATATGGTACGTACCATACGCGTATGTCTATACCATACGCGTATGGTACGGAAAATCGTACAGTACGCGTATGGTATGTACCATACGCGTACGGTACAAAATACGCATATGGTACATACCATACGCATATGGTACATACCATACGCGTACGGTACAAAATACGCATATGGTATAGAAATACCATACTAAAACCATAAATTTTTTTTTTTTTTTTTGATAAACCTTCGTACATACTGAAAACTACAACATACTACTACTTATTACCTAACTATATACTTATTACTACCTATACGTACTTAACTTAACCAATGTCAAAGTCAGGAAATTCGTCCTCAGCAGTAAGCGAATACTGGCGGAGTATCATTTTTGCATTGTACCTCCACAAAGTCACAGACAGTTGCTGAAGAAGTTGGCGCCTAGCAAACTTTCGACGTAAACCGTTTCTAACAGTTGTTCTGTCAGCTATGGATCCTAAAATTGATAGGGCATATGGTGACCAAACACCAAAGGTCTCACATACAAGAGGGATAAAATCTCCACCATTATCATTTACAATGTCCTGGTATTGGTTGTCCTTAGCTATCTCACCAACAGCAGCGGCCACCCCAGCCTGAGAAGAAGCAGAAGATATGACAGCAGACTGAGTGGTACTCCTGACGGAGAGATCAAAATAGGCAGGACGACCAAGATGAAAGTCAGGGTGGTATATGTCGCCAGGACGAGATCGGTCAGATGGAATGCCTTGCTCCCTAAGAACACCAGGGTGATCTTGGAGCAAGGCATGGTGTACAACAGACACTAAAGCATTATGACGCTGGATCCTCAAGGGACCATGAGAGCACCCCAGCAGATGATCACCAAACTGGTCAATGACAGATAGACAAGTACAGAGTGGTAAAGAAGGGAACAAAGGAATGCCAAGCCACAAACGTAAAGCTATAGTAAAATCATGAGGAGGAACATAGCTACTATATAAGCTAATATAATTATACTAGCTTGCTATACTAATAATCAGAACTATAATCATTTAAAATAAACTTTGTTGCTCTTCTCTGGACCTGCTCAATAAGTGTGATGTCCTTGATATGGTTAGGTTTCCAAATCACTGAACAGTATATAACTTGCGATCTCACTAAGGAAATATACAAAGTTCTCTTGGCTGTCACTGTTTGATGCTTGCTAAAGCTGCAATGGAGCAGTCCTATAGCATTCTGTAGGTCTTAGGGATTATGTTTTTGTAGTGTTGATCCCAAGATAGGTCTGATGATATTATAATAGCTACCGAGATTTTTATGTGAATTATTTGTTAAAACCTGTGTGTCAGCTATTTTGATGATTTTTGCATTAATATAGGTGGACACCCTTTTCGGATTAAAGAACATATTATATCTCGTACTCCACAAAGTTGCTGAGTCTAAATCATTTTGAAACAGTGAAATATCTCCAGGACTACAAACAGCATTATAAATCTTGGTGTCGTCAATGAATAGTAAAGTTTTACTGATGGTAACACAAGATGGTAAATCATTCATGTAAATAATGAAGAGTAGGGGTCCCAAAATACTCCCTTGGGAACCCCAGATAGAACCAGCAAGGGGGTAGATAATGACTGACTGCATGCCAAAGCTGTAGCTACATTGATTAGTTATACATAGCTGCAATCACATGATTTAATCTATATAGCTAGAGATAGTATTTTATTGTATACAATGTCATGTACTTGTAGCTACTGTTTTATTAAACTGATGCTATAGCTGCATAACCAAATCACAGGCCATGCATTCACCTTAATATCATTCTTACACATAATTATGTGCATATGAGTTCTTAAGTCAGGCTACCACAATTGCAAAGTTATGTTTTTATAGCTGGTGATACTATTATGCTGTGGCCTGACCTACGTAGTTTCACTGTATACTGATACAAGCCCAGGCCACCTTACTGTCCTTATATAATTTTATATTTGTTTTAATAGCATGAAATGTCAGTGCTATATGTATTAGTATATACAAACCCATAATATTAAGCATTTTGATAACATATATATAAGAATTTGTTGAGATACCCATTCAGCATGTAAGTAATTTGCAACAGAGATAATAAACCAAACAACTGGCAGTAATACCAGGCTAAAACTTATATTATATACAATGGTAAATAAACCTTATAATGAAATGCAATGTGTCATTATGAAAGAATAAATAGTTACAGAATGTCTACAAACTATCCAATGCTGCCTGCAGTCTGTCGAGGGCTGCAGTAATCATTTTATAATAATTACCATGCAACACAAATGCGTATGTACTACTAACCTAGCTTAAGGCATGGTAACTTCTCAGCAAACACAATCCTAAACCATCCTGGTTCCACACCATGGAAGGCTACACTGGGAGTGATATACACTCCAACATCAAAGAATTTATCCCACAGAGCTGTCTCAGCTTCATGTGTACTGTCACTGAGAAACTATATCAGTGAGTATCAGTCACACACTATATCAACACAACAACCTTACCTTATTGAAGTTAGCATAAACAAATAAACCACCCATTGGTCTGATAAATGGTATCCCATTCTTCTTCAACCAAATAGTAGTTGTTTCCATTTGTTCTCTTAACCGCTTAAGACAGTTTGGGAAATAAATCTTCTCCAGCCACTCTGTTAGTAGAAAAATACTACACATACAGAAAGCACGGGTTCAGGTTTTATCCACCTCTATCATTAATCATGGTTGTGAGCATTTGACTGACATAACTTGCTGGTTGTTGTACTGGAGAAGACCTCATCATCATGTAGGTCCTAATGGGTTGGCAGCGAGTGACTAGACAACCGACTTGAAATCCGGGAATACCAAAATCCTGATGATAACACAAAAAGCATCATGCAGTTTCGCAGGAGTGGTTGCATCATACCAAAAGTAGCTCGTAGATGAAACAATAACACATACATGCCCTACCCAGTTAAAAAGTCATATGCTACATGTGAACTAGGGATGCATCGAATTTGTTACAATAATATTTTAGTAAGACAAAAAAGCAAGGAGCAAGATTTTATCACAATTGGACAAAACTGGAGCAAAACATAGTCAAAATTATAAGACATGCACAGATCAAATTGATACAATGATGGAGCCAAGACATCCATAATTCTGTCCCTCCACCAGAATTTGCAACATAAATGTCACAAATGATCAAGATACTACACTAGAGTAGTCATTAAAAGAATTTACAAAATGCTAGAAAGTAAAATAGAAAGAAAAAAAAGCAAAATAGCTAGTATGAACAGAAGTACTAACACACATATAGTTACACAACCAACTGTGATTTTCTGTAGTGATGCTCAAGGGCGGATTTAGGGGGGTGCTTGGGGTGCTGAAGCACCCCCCTCCAAAATTTTACTGTATGCAAGCTAGGAAGCTTCTAGAAGTTGCAATATAGATGCAATTGCATCTTATACGTATGCATGGGCAATGAAAGATGGAAAGAGAAGGGAGAATGGCTAATCTTTACTTAGAATTACTAAGAGGGGTTCCAATTATACTTTTGGTGTGAGTCTTAACCTAAACAACTGCTAAAAATCGAAATACTCTAATAGAACAGTCAACTACTCTACATGTAATAGAACATCCATCATAATTAATTTTTTTTGGAGAAGTTGCCAGTGTGTTTTCTTGACCTGTGCATTGCTATCTTACCATTGCTTCAAACATCCTGCCATATACTAATCACTTTCTGAGAACAACTTCTGTCAAATAGTTTAATCATAGTGGGTATTTTCAGTTGTTGCTACATTGATTTGACATGCTTAAGTAAAACAGTTAATTTCTTAGCATGCATTTAGTTAACAAGGCTGTAGTATCTAAGAACTGTTTATTTTTGCTTTATCAGTACCAAAGTTCCATGCTGCATTTATCTGAATCTAGCATCAATCGAAGCTAATAAAATTTAATGTCATACAGGGTTTGCACTCCCAAACCCCTTGAAGCTCAACTTTATAAGCTCAACTTTATAAGCTCAAATGATACCACAGCATTTACACTGTCACGTTATAAGGGGTTAGTTGTGGCCAAAATCTAGTTGTATATGTAAGTGACTTTGGACTCTGGTTGTATTATGGTGATGGACCATATAGTTGTAAAATGTCAGATTGAAATAGTAACAGAACAGTCTGTGGCTATTATATACTACAAAGTTGAAGTTATTTTTGTGTGCAATATTTTAAATCTCTACAGTGATGTTAAGATCCAATCCTGTG
Organism: Dysidea avara; assembly: GCF_963678975.1. Lineage (NCBI taxonomy): Eukaryota > Metazoa > Porifera > Demospongiae > Dictyoceratida > Dysideidae > Dysidea > Dysidea avara. The sequence goes on from NC_089280.1 coordinate 29,117,502, forward strand.
TATGTCTTTGACAGTCCACTATAATTATGTATTACCTTATAATCCAATAGCATTTAAAAGTGTAGTTATGTTTTTCTAAAATTGCTTACAACTAAACTCACCCATCTTGTACCCCCACAATCTTTCAGTACAATAGAGTATTTGGTTAAAAATAGCTTCCAGATTCAATCTCGTAATAGCTATATTCTAAACATTTCCAGAGGGAGCATCATCCCACACCCCCCCCCCCCCCCCCCAGCAGGAAAATTCTATGTATGCATACTCTACACACTGCATAGTGAGTGTACACTTACCCTCTCAAGCCCTCTCTTCATTGTTACTGTTTGGAAGTTATAGTTTGAGTCATGAGACTGTAAAGCACACTAGCTATGCCAAGCAATACACTAAATTTAACAATCTTGTATATTGATGGATTTACCATATAAATTTTATTAATTCGTAAATTGATGTAATCAAATAGCAAAAAACCAAACTCTAAAATTGCTAAATTTAATGTATCGCTAAATTATGGTATTTCAAACACAAAATTAATGGCAAGTATTGATTATGTGTAGCTGCATTCTTCTCCTTTCTGTTATTTATGTAAAGAATATATTTTTAGTTACTGGCTGTGCCCTTATATGACAGCTAGCAGCTATTACAATTGTTCTGGAATAATGGTGTCATTTCATTACTATTACACTTAGGTGACTCACAATGCTTTGCAAGCATTGTAAATCGCTTAAACAAAGTGGCATCATTTTTCAGTCAAAAATATTACCAAATTTTAATACTGAATAGGTTAAATTTGCAAAATTTTTCTGTGGGGGCATGCCCCCAGACCCCCCTATATAAAGCATGCTTCGCATCAGTGCTGAGTGTACTTTGCACACTAGCTATAGCTATGTTTAACCAGTTGTCACTTTTCTTAACTAACCAACCATTGTGTTAGCACCCCCCCTTCTGAAATCCTAGATCCGCCCCTGATGCTAATATTTTAAAATCCTATTCTCCTAAATAGTAAAACTAAGTCTTAGCTGTTGTGTCTTAGGTGAGTAGGGTACACAAATGCAAACTTATGCAGTACTGCATACCGTATTTACTTGATTAAATGCTGCATCTTCAATAGTAGCCACATTAATTTTGAGTAGTGCTATGATTGATTTTGAAAATACAGGCTTCAGCATCATTTTCGAGCATCGAGTGGTGGTCAAATTTGAATAGTTGCCACATCAATTTTAAGAACTAAGGTACAGTAATAAACATCGTGGTGTCTAATCAAGTAAATACAGTACGTAATTTTTACATAAGAGACATCAGGTGAGATGTCTGATGACATACATAATTGACTTCCATATAATATACTAGGAAGTACTATAAGCTGGCAAAGTTTATGAACAATGTTTCAAAAACTCTAATAGAACACTCAGTACACTACGCACCTTACTGAACCCCCACAGGAGATGTACAGCATTTGGATCAGGTAAACTAGTAGTGGTGAAACAATGATGTCATCTAACACACAATAGGACCACCTCACTTGTCAATGTTTAATACACTAACAAACTCTGCATCTTCACTGTGGACAGAGTTCATGTAGATCTCATCACTGATATAATGAAGTTTGTTGCTATAATAGAGTTATAGTAAACATACACACATGTAGTGTATGTGGTGTTCATTAATCTCAACAACTGTATAACTATGGTATCTGTCTACCTGTAGCAAAACTGGATCATTCCTTTGATCTGCACTCTGGTGAACATCAACCCAACTGGATTACCAGGATTAGTGATGAGAAGTGCCCTCACCCTGCAACCCTGAAATATCAATAAAGTGTAGTCATTTTCCTCGATTTTTAACTTGTCAAACACATCAAGTTAACTTCATTTGAAATAGTACTAAGTCCCCAATATTATACCTAGCAAAGGACTGCTCATTTTCACTAATGTGCAATTATAATATGAGTAGGGATGATAGAAATAAAAAGCAATAACAATAGAGGCCATCTACGCCTGCAGCCATACTAGTAGACATTTAATTCCTACTTCAGTCACATACAGCCTGTCAATAGTATAGCCAGGGATTAAATGTCCACTTGTATTATAACTGCAGGTGTAGATGACCTCTCTAGTTTCATTGCTTTTATTTCTACGATCCATAATTTTCCTTGCAATTGCAATTGTTCACTTTTGTAATAACATACGTTCATTACTACTGAACCATCACAACGACATCAAAGGGAAGAATGATATGTACCTAAACGCATGCCTTCATTTTCAATTACTGAAACTCAAGGTGGCCATTCTACTTTGTTTTCAGCCATGTTCCATCCGTCATGCAACACGAAAAGCAATAACAATATGAGAAGCACCTCTCCAGTTACTGCGAAAAGTGCGACTAAACACACACCTTGACTATAGATTACTGAAACACAAAATTACCACTCCATTTCAGTTTCAGCTATGTTCCACCCATTATGCATTACGTTATGAAGATCAGTATGAGAAGAGCCTCTGCAATCATCCTACAGAAATTACAGCCCTGAAGCCATGATGTGCTACTGCAATCACCACCTATGTGAAAGAAATGGAGGACAAAGGAAAGTCCATTGATGTGTTGTGTGCATAGTAGCTGCTGCAGTTGGCAAAGGGTACATCTTGGGCTGAAGCAACATTGAGCAGTGAAGAAATCAAGCCCATAGCCTTATCCATATAGCTGCTGGTTAGAGAGATTGTGCTTGGCTGAAGGCATCAGTTAGCTATGTAGTCTGTTATTAGAAAATTCAGTTAAATATCATAGAACTTGGGATCACTCTGAAGACAACATTCATGAACTTGACTATGTCTAACAAATGTTGCCAAGCTTTAGTGATTTTTAGGCAAGAAAACGTAAACCTCCATCATATTACCCATCCTATTATATAGTAAATCCATCATCTCTATAGTGATTAAAATGAAAATTAAGCAACACAATTTCTGTTTATTCTCCATGATACTAATACACACACTAAGATATATATGGCAAATCTTACAGCTTCTCACTAGTGCATGGGGACCTCACAAAGACTATATTACAATACTTAATACATTGCGTAGAGCAAGAATGAAGATTTGTCTGGGAAGTATATAGTTTTCATGCAAAACACTAAACTGATGTGTACCTCATTTTTAGCTTTAACCAGTGTGTCCTCTAACAGTTTAACAGTTGGCATGAAATTGTTATCACTGGTACAGTCCACAGGATAGATCTTCACTCCACTTCTGTGGCAGATTCCTTTGTCAAATCCTCCATAGTAAGGAGTGGGCACCAGGATGTAATCTATAGTTAAGAAAATGTCATGCATATATACGGGACCAAATTTTAATGTTTTAATTTTGCTAAATGTTTATGTATTCTTTCTTATTGAATTGCTTCCACAAAGCATCTTTGCATGATGCATGAACTGCCAATTTGAAAATTTGACGATATGGAAAAGGTTCTCAAAACAGGATATATATAAAAGCTTACAATTCATGCAAAGTACAAGAATGATGCATATATATACACATAGACAATATTACAAAACACAAAATTATTATAGAAAAATGATCACCTCCAGGATCACATGTTGCATGACAAAAACAATCCAAAGTTGCATTAGTTCCATTGTGGATAATCACCTGAAACACGTCAGAATAGAAAACAAATAAGTAATTGTCCTTTGAGTACACTAACATTTGATGGCTTGATGGGCTCAGATGGTGTAATTCTCCAAGTGAGGAAATCAGCAAGAGCTGTATGAAACCTAAACACGATCACTGCAATCTAACAAACACTATGTAACACAGGACAATACAGTAGGGTTCCACTGAAAATAAGAAGGTGCCTCTTTTTGTTGTTTCAGGATATTTTCACACAGACTAACCTTTAAGATAAATCAAAGAAGTGCTAATTTTGTTATTGCATTGTTTGCAGCATTCGATATAAACACATGTAAATATCCAAAAAGTGGTCACATGACCAAAACCCCATCATATAGGATTTCCACTGCAAAATAGCATGATACTTCTCCTTTTTTCATTTTTTCTGGTTAGTTTCACACAGACTAACCTTTAAGATAACAAACAAGCACTAATTTATTCTTAAACTGTCTATTGCTTTCAAAATCAGTGCAGCATTAACTGTAAATATCAAAAAAACTGGTCACGTGGCCAACAGTATCATTATACAGCTATACAGGATGAGCTATAGCATTAAAAAGATGTAGAAGTCTTCATTGAGGTACACAATACACTAATTGTGACTTAGATCACCTTAAAATACAGTGATTTTTCAAATTGGCTGTCTAATTTAACTATTATGGTATTTTTGGTCACGTGGCCACATTTTGGATGGTTTTGTGCACTAAAATTATGCTGATACCCAATGCTACAAGCATTCCAATAACAAACTAGCACTTGTTTGCTTTATCTTAAAGGTCAGTCTGTGTGAAAATCTCCAGAAACAACAAAAGGAAGCACCTTCTCATTTTGAGTTGGAAACCCTAAATACAGTGGATCCTCAAGTTATCTGAATGCCTTTGCTCCTAGAATTGGACAAAAATGTTTAGATGAGTAAATTTACTTAGATAAACGAGACCTGTTGATCAACCAAGATTAATAGTAGTGAGGTGCATGGCCAAGAAACTATAAAGTGCACAAATAGACCATACATAAAGAGAGCATATAGCAACAGAAATTTCTAATTGACCAACTATTTTTGGTTGTGTGGACAACATACATACGTTTGGATACCCAAGGATGCACTGCATATCCACTGTGGGACATAATCTTACTTGTGAGCATAGTAAGCTGGTTGATAACTGGCATATCTAACTAGTTGTTGTGACCACTGGTGGCAATCTGGCTTTGATAACTAAAATTAAGTTTGGTGAAAAAAAACATTGCATGTGAATGCAAAAAATTTTTATTAAAGGTAGCATTAATAAGATAATATAGCTACCTGTATGAACCTTACATATTTAATGGTTTTCACGATACTACTAAACATTTTTTCCAATGTGGTAAAAATTGATTATGTGCTTCTGGTTTAGTGCCTACCAAAAACAAAGAGTTAACTCTTCACAGCATTGTGTTAATTAGTACTGTAATTTGCTTTTCCTTTAATTTTCGTATATTCCCAAAACTTTTACAAAAAATTCTCACAAAAATTTTTACATAAGATCAAACTACTCTAATAGAGCAGTCATTCACGTAAATCATATGAAAATGTTTTTACACAAATTTTTGTTTGTACAAAAAAAAGCAAATTACGGTGATATCTCTATACTGTGTAAACTTATAGCTACAGAAATAACTATAAAAACAAAAAATCCAAACCATAACATGTATGCTTGCTTACAACAGTAGCTAACATAATTGTACAAGATACACATACACTTTACAATACTATTATATACTTACTCTTTCCTGAATAAGATCTAATACAGATCCATTGTGACTCACTCCAAGAGAAATGATTCCCTGTAGTACAAAGCATATTCAATCCACATAATTCCCCACATTACCTAAAGTGATATTAGTGCAAATATAGTCTGCAAAAGTCTATAACACTTCAATATTATAAAGTTACTTGGTTAAGTATGGTAACTCACCTGCATATTAATTCATGTCTATAAATACAAAAGGTTTCTGATGATTTCTACTGCACATTTGAAGCCAAATCAAGATATTCTAATAGAACAGCCAATTACCCAAATATAGTGCTCAGTAAATCTGGTAACTATTTTATATTCTTTCATTTAATTTCTTTGTAACTGTTCAACTAATCCATTACACTTGCATTTGGAAAGTATATAACATTTTAAAATATGCTAGCAGCTAGTACAGTCAGTTCAAGGGGTAGCCAACACCCATGCAAAAACCAAACATGGTGTACACGAGTCCCAATATTTAAGTATTTTTTTGTATTTAAAAATATTTTATAATTCTAATGTCAATTTTTATCGTGATGTTTTCACCTCAAGTTTTTTTTTTTAATCAGTAACAATATCATGAAAAATATACAGCAACGTAATTTAAATAACAGAAGACAGTTTGGCTTCAGCCAGGATTAAGTCAATTGACATTGATGTTAAAGATTGCCCAAAACATTCCTTAGAAGACAGAGTTCAAGTTACCCTGCAGAGAGATTAGCTAGAAATAAGTTACGTACCTTGTAGAGAGTCAGCTACAATCAAATTACCTTGCAGGAGTTCAGCTACAAACAAATCACCCTGTAGAGAGTTCAGCTACAGATAAGCCACCCTGTAGAGGGTTCAGCTACAAACTTGAGAGAACAGCTAGAAACAAGTCACCCTGTAGAGAGGTCAGCTGGAAACAAGTTACCCTGTAGAATCCAGCTACCACCCTACAGAGATCAGCTACAAGCAAGTCACACTGTAGAGAGATCAACTAGAAAAAGTTACCCCGTAGAGACATCAGCTAGTAGAAAGATCAGCTAGATCTAAGTCACCATGTAGAGAGTTCAGCTACAAACAAATCACCCTGTAGACAGATCAGCTAGAAAAGTCACCGTGTAGAGAGAGCAGCTATAAACAAGTCATCCTGTAGTGAGTTCAGTTACAAGCGAGCAGAGAGATAAGCTACAAAAAAATCACACCATAGAGAGATCAGCTAGAAAAAGAGAGTTCAGCTGCAAACAAATCGCCCTGTAGAGAGTTCAGCTACAAACAAGTCACCCTGTAGAGAGATCAGCTAGAAAAATGTTACCCTGTAGAGAGTTCAACTACAAACAAATTACTGTGCAGAGAGTTCAGCTACAAGCAAATCTGCAGAGAATTCAGCTACATACTGACAAATCACCCTGTAGAGAGATCAGCTGCAAACAAATCACACTGTAGTGAGATCAGCTATGACATCAACTAGAAATAAGTCACCCTGTATAAAGATCGGCTAGAACAAAGGCACCATGCAGAGAGTTCAGCTACAAACAAATGACCCTGTTAGATCAGCTAGAAAGTTGAAACAAGTCACCCTGTAGGGAGATCAGCCAGAAACAAGTTACCCTGCCACCACCCTATAGAGAGATCAACTACAAACAAGTTACCCTGTAGAGAGATCAGCTAGAAATAAGTTACCCTGCAGAAGGATCAGCTAGAAACAAGTCACCTAGAGTATGGCTACACACAAATCACCCTGTAGAGAGTTCAGCTACAAACAATTAACAAGTCACCCTGTAGAAAGAGAGGCTAGAAACAAGTCACCCTTTATAAAGTTCAACTACACTTTAAGTCACCTTGTAGAGAGTTCAGTTTAAAACAAGTCACCTTGTAGAGAGTTCAGCTAGAAATAAGTCACCCTGTAGAAAGATCAGCTAAAATCAAGTCACCATGTAGATAGTTTAGCTACAAACAAATAACTTTGTAGAGAGATCAGGTCACCCTGTAGAGAGAGCAGCTAGAAACAAGTCATCCTGTAGTGAGTTCAGCTACAAACAAGCCGCCGTGTAGAGAAATCAAAAAAAATCACACTGTAGAGAGATCAGCTAGAAAAACTGCGAACAAATCACCTGTAGAGAGTTCAGCTACAAACAAGTCAGAGAGATCAGCTAGAAAAAAGTTACCTTGTAGAGAGTTCAACTAATTACCCTGCAGAGAGTTCAGCTACAAAAAAAATCATCTTGTAGAGAATTCATATGTGCACAAATCACCCTGTAGAGAGTTCAGCTACAAACAAGTCACCCAGTAGGGAGAAACAAGTCGCCCTGTAAAGAAGTCAGCTAGAAGAAGTCACCTTGTAGATAGTTCAGCTACAAAGAAACCACCCTGTAGACTTGCAGTTCAGCTACAAACAAATCACCCTGTAGAGAGATCATCTGCAATGTAGAGAGATCGGCTACAACATCAACTAGAAATAAGTTACCCTGTAGAAAGATTAGCTAAAACAAAGGCACCATGTAGAGAGTTCAGCTACAAACAAATCACTCTGTAGATAGAAACAAGTCGCCCTGTACAGAGTTTAACTACACTTCAAGTCAACCTGAGTTAAAAATAAATAACCCTGTAGAGAGTTCAGCTATAAAAACCAATCACACTATAGAGAGATTAGAATAGTTACCCTATAGGGAGTTCAGCTACAAACAAATACCCTGTAGAAAGATCAGCTACAAACAAATCACACTGTAGAGCCCTGTAGAGTACAAACAAATCACCCTATAAAGAGATTAGTTAAAAACAAATCACCCTGTAGCATAGGCATAGCTAGCACCTCATGGTTGGGGGTACTGGGGTAGGCAATGGTAAAGATAAAATGATGGTTGAATATGCAAAGCATGTGAGAAAGCCTGCTAAACTAGGGGGTCTGGGGGCATTTCTCTCCAGAAAAAAAAATTAAAACTAGTGCACTGAAATTGAATTTCAGTGTATTTTTAGCTGTAAAATCATGCCAGTAGTGTATACTTACTTGTGTAGATTACCTTTATGTCCAATACAAGCAACACTGCTTAACACAAAAATTAATTCTAGAGGTGCTTATCACGATTGTCACTCTAAAGTGTTGCTGAGGAGTTGGGTCTGCAGATAGATAGTTTCATATTAACTACTTTATGGATTGCTGATTGGTTAGAAAGGTGATTATATAGTAATCTAAATTGTTGATGGTATAGGTAGGATGTTGAGTACTTAAGAAGACAACTTGAAATGGCTAGCCAAATTATTGGGGGGGCTGTGGCCCCCATCCCCCCTGCTTCCTACGCCTATGTGTAGAGAGATCAGGTCAACTACAAACAATTCATGCTGTAGAGAGATCAGCTCTACAAAAAAGTCACCCTGTAGGGAGATCAGCTAGAAAGAATTAAGTTACCCTGCAGAGAGTTCAGCTGCAAACAAATCACCCTGTAGAGAGTTCAGCTACAAACTAGTCACCCTGTAGAGAAATCAGCTAATTTACCCTGTAGAAAGTTCAGCTACATACAAATCACCCTGTAGAGAGTTTAGCTTCAAACAAGTCATCCTGTAGAAAAATCAGCTAGAAATAAGTCACCATGTAGAGGGAATTCAGCTACAAAAAATATCATCCTGTAGAGAGTTCACCTACATTTTATGTGATCACGTAACCTAAATTGTACTATTCATAGCTTTAGCTGGGTTGAGCCAGATAGTTGAAAAACCATTAGTGGCCATCGTTTTCTTCCCAATGCAAAATACATGTATTTTACACTATATCGAAAAACTCAAAAGTACAGGCATTAGCACCCATAATCTCTACAGCATACTATACAACAAAAGAAAGCCCTTGAACTGCTCTATATAATCCTACCCAAACTGTTGCTGTGGCATTACCATACTAACACTTATTCACAGTTGATTACACCATAATACAAGCTCCATACAAAACTCTATGGGAGAATTTAACACCTTGCCGTACAAACCATAAAAGTACAACCTGTTTTCCTCAACCAAATTTGCTTAACTTGATGTCATTACATGTGTTGAAGCTTACTGCTTAAGAACCTGTGTGAACTGAAAGCCTAAATGGTTATTTTACAGAGATATTTTGCAAAACATCCGAAAAAAACTTTCTTTTTTTTATTGCATAATATCACATACCTGAACACATAATTTAACCTTTCAGCACTCTTCCCAACCTTTCCCAGAACAAAACTTTATATATGACTAGAACTTCTCGTCATCAAGGATTCTAATAAATTCAACCCCATTTTCATAAACCAAAGTATGCAGAAGTTATGGCAACTTGTTTAGAAGACGGTAATATTTCAGTTTCTTGTCCTCGTAAAAAAATTTAATGTACGTAAAACTTGACAAAACTTTTGATATGATCAGCAACAAACAAGTTATCCTGTAGAAAAGACATCGCATGTAATAATTCAAAATTCGTATAATTACTCATAAAATCAAAAGTTGTTACTATAAAAGTCTGCTTTGAATCATGATGTCTTTCTTCTTTCTCTGTAGCAAAGAAAATAACACTGGTTAATATAACCCCAACACCGGCCATAAGACGGCTTTGGTACATAGTACAAATACAGAAAGAAGTGATATCTAATCCAAAACAGCCAAGCTGTAAAAAAAGGGTGTGGCCCCCAAATAGACTATGGTGAAAAAAGATGTGAAATCCAAGGTGGCGGCCAAGAAATGGCTGCATGTGATGGTAGGTTGGCTAATGGTAAAAATATTAATAACCGCGACAATTCGGGTGAATTTGGTGCCAAAATCAAGCGGTACCAAATTGGGTCATATCCTGATTGTGCTGACCTTCACTACCTCGTCGTGCATATGGTGGCCTTACTTTTGATTGAGTCACCTTCAGAGACATCTCGCACCTACTCATAAACAAATCAGTTAATGCCAATACGGTGAATTGTCGTTATTAATTTTTTTACCATTAACCTACCATCTCAGCCATTTCTTGGCCGCCATCTTGGATTTCACATCTTTGACTATTGGGGGCCGCACCCTTGTTTTACAGCTTGGCTGATACTTACCTCTGAGTTAGTGTCTTGATCGTAGCAATTGCTGTCATACCGTATAAATGCACGTGTTCTTAGTAGCGCCACATCACCTTGAGGCTCTGTAGCAAAACGGTTAGATAAGTACCACTCCTCCATCAAAATTTTACACGGTGACCTTAAACTGAAGGTCACGTGCTGCGGCGCCCAGCTATTTATTATCTAATTTGTCTCAAAAGACAGGGTTCTCAACCTGTACAAGGGTACTTCCCCAAGGTACATAGTCCACATTATACAAATAAGCACAGAAACAAGAAATGCACATAGCTACCAGTGCATTAACTAAAAGATACATGTAAGATTTCAGCTTTCCAAAAGAATCTGACACCTTGGTGAGAGACAATATGCAGTGAAGTAGCTATAGAATTCCAAATAAATAGAGTATCTATATGTTGACAAAGTACTGATAAGCATTAATCGTAGCCTATAGTGGAACTATACAAAGGGAATGTTGTCTGGTACAGGTAGACTTAAAATTGTAAAAGGAGTTGAAACACATTAATTTTATTATTTTCAAGTCTGCCAGTTGGGCACTGGAGGGTTTGCATAGAAGGCAGAGCCTGTACAAGGTGCTTACCATTAGTCCAATGAGGAGTACCTTTTGTGGAAAATGTCACGACACGCAAAGAAAAATTCAGCTCGTTTCCAAGGTTGGCCATTTTAGTAAGGAAACACGTTATGTCGATGATTTGGTCCAGGACTTTGAAACAGGATCTCATTGACTGCCTGCAGCACAGCAATGCACAGACTCAATACTGATGTGTTTTTGGTTGTATAGGGGTTCCACACTTGTGCAGCATACTCTAACACTGGATGGAGGACTTATAAACTAAAGATTTGACTAAAGAGGAACGAATGATGTAATAAGTTCAAACACCTGGTAGCTTCAGCAGCTGTTCTGTGAACAGTCCAATTTAGTGTGGAGTTGATATAAACTCTTAAATATCTAACAATTGATTTCTGGGAGCCATCCACTTGCAACTACATAGCTAGTGCATCTAATTTATGTGATGAATTTGTCAACAAGTTTCACTGTAAAATCTTGTCAGGTGATGTAACTATTAAATCTTATCCCAGTCATTCTTCCTCGCCACATCAACAGTTTGTGTGGTCTAATGGCCACATCCAAGGTTGTCAGTGTAGTTTAGTGACTACTGACGAGTCTTTTTTGCTGTCTATCAGGGGTAAAAATAGTGCATATGGAGAGCACTGTGACTTGGACTAAAATTCTATAAGCAGTGAATTCAGTAAAAAATACCTTGGAAGATAAATTCTATTATGTAACTATTATTGTACTGTATACTGTCTTTGGAGAATTTCACACTTTCTAGTGATGCGCTTGAGAGGTATATATAGGCTCAAAGAAAACACCTGAGGGTTTACCAAGAACAATTATTAATCATTCAAAGGCTTACTGTCCAGATCTGCTTCCTTCTTTCTTGTTATAAAGAAAGTTGCTGAATTTATGTGTATTGCTGTCTAAATTATTTAATCACTCAATTCGTACAGGTTGTTTACCTCGTGATTGGGTCACTGCTAATTCACAAAAAGGATGATAAATGTGACCCAGTCTGCTAAAAGGGGTCTTATTATAGCCTTTCCAAATTGTCACGTTTGGCTAATCATAATTCCTCATGTTTTCAACCTATCACCTTCATATTACACAGAGCCATAGTGCTTTGTTAGGGGTATAAGGGGACCAAATTTCAGGGTGATACCACATTCACAAGTCAAGTTACAGGTTGCCAAGTACATGCAATTGAAAAGGCTATAAGACCCCTTTTTACAGACCTGTCACAAATGTTTACCATCTAACTACAGGCCAATTATCTTAACTTCAATAGTTGTAAAGTTACGGAACAGCCCCACAAATGTTTGCTACTCGTATACTAGACACCTTCTTAACTGGTTGAAATCTTTTTTGACTTGCAGACGTCAGTGTGTGGTGATAAATTGCTCCAAGGATCCATCCTAGGTCCATTGCTGTTTTTATATTGTATTGATGACATGCCATCCATAGTGCATCACTTAAACATCAAACTGTTTGCTGATGATGTTGTTATTTATAATGAGGTATGTATAAATGCTATGAAGTTTGTGAGAAATTATAGCCCAGACCTTTCTTTAGACTGTTGAATGGTAACGTAGATTAAATTCACAGAAATGTGATGCTCAAATGATTACCAGGAAATGAAACCCACCTAAATACACATATGTGACTGAATTTTGGAAAATCACCCTTATGGGCACATTGCTGATTCAGAGAAAAACATATTTTAATAATTTAAAGCCTTGTTACTCACCAGCCTTGGCAGCTACACATATGGAATTTTCAGCAAAGATGGAGCAATTCACAACCTTTAACAGTAGCTAGTGGTCAAGGTAATCCCTTAGATTCCTGCCATTTTAGATAGGTTTTTTCACCAGTGTTGTTGTATCACGAGTCCTCAAAAAGGGGTGGAGGGTGGCAGGGTGGGCAAGAGATAGACTAAAAATGGATGAGAATGGTAATTGAAGGCACCAGACCACAAAACAGCCCTTCAGAGGCAGCAAATAGACTGGAATCTCACAAAACAGACATACATCACACATTCAGCTCCCTGCTCATCTGTCCAGAGTGTATGAACCCCCCAAAGCACCTCCCTGTTGTTCACAACCTGTACAGACATCTGGTGTGGTTATACAGGGCGCCAGAGAACAATCCACCAAAAGCAGACTGGACAAGTTGAAGGCGAGTTTGATATGGAAATTGTTAGCCTGATAGTGCAGCAACTTCATGCTGGTGTAATCTCACTTTTGCTTTTGCACCCATATGGTTGATTTTGCTAAATACGGTCACATATTGTGTTAATGGTTCTCCAATTTCTTAGCAACTTAGCTTCCAATATATTATAGTGATATACAGTGAACCTCTCTTATCTGGACCTCTGTTGTCTGGGCACCTCCATTGTCCAGACAGCTCAAATTAGCATGTGGCTAGCTAGTAGTTTATTGATAATAATAGTTTGGTTTAGATGAAAGCACAAGGGAGCCTAAAGGTTGCTGTACAATTATGTATACCTGTTTGGTAGTTTGTTTATTCTACTAATAATAACTACGGCTTGGTTGCTAGGTTACAATGCATTTTTACAGCCTAGGGGAGTGACCATTAATGCTCCCCTCTCTGCCCACTAAACTGCATAGCACTAACTGATACTGAGCAATAACCTCATTACTCATATTAAAGTTTGTAGGGGTTTAGGCAATGCTTGAACAAAGGATTGAGATATTCTATGATGGAGAAAGAAAGGGATTAGACCTACAATTTTGCTCCAGGGTAAGGAATTAGACCTAAAATTTGGTCAAATCCCCTCCTATTCCCCTTCCTTGCCTGCATGGGGTAGGTGGGACAAAACTTTGATAGATGCATTATGCTAAGTGACACACAAAAAAGGGCCTAATTTTTGTCTAATCCCCTTGTTATGCCCCTCATTTGTCCAGTTGGGGCAAAACTTTGATAGGTGTATAATAGCATCAATTCTTAGATACAGACATTTCTGAGATGCGGACGGTAGTATGTACCAGACTACCCGAATAAGAGAGGTTCCACTGTATTGTCAATGGCATAGCAAGATTTGGTTTAGGATGGAAACAGATAATTATGTATCCCTACATATAGCTACTACATGAGTACTACACGTTTAACTTATTGTGTTGTTTAATTTCATACTAAGCCCTTTCTACAACTACGTAAACAAATCAACTACTGAAATTCAGATGTAGTTTATTAATTGCGTTGATGGCTCATAGATCATTTCAGCGCCTTCTGCAGTCTCTGTAGAGCTGTATAAGTTATTGTATAATCAGTATAATATTCAAAGGGTGAGTACTAACCTAGCTTCAAGCAGGATGGCTCCTCAGCAAACACAATCCTAAACCATCCTGGTTCCACACCATGGAAGGCTACACTGGGAGTGATATACACTCCAACATCAAAGAATTTATCACACAGAGCTGTTTCAGCTTCACATGTACTGTCACTGAGAAACTACATCAGTGAGCATCAGTCTCGATATATCACACAACAACAACTTTACCTTATTGAAGTTAGCATAGATATAAAGACCACCCATTGGTCTGATAAATGGTACTCCATTCTTATTCAACCAATCAATAGTCATTTCTAGTTGTTCTCTCAACCGCTTGATACAGGTAGGGAAATACATCTTCTCCAGCCATTCTGTTAGGATAATATATAATGCAGACACTATAGCACTGCATACTAACCCCTATCACTGATCATGGTTGTGAGCATTTGACGGACATAACTAGCTGGTTGGTGTAGTAAACTAAATCTCCCCCTCATGAGGTCTTTGATGGGTTGGCAGTGGGTGACCAGACAACCAACTTGAAACCCAGGCATACCAAAATCCTATTGAGACAATGGCATGCAGTACATCAGACAATTAAACACTCTAATAGAACACTCAGTACACTATACACACCTTACTGAACCCCCACAGGAGATGTACAGCATTAGGATCAGGTACGCTAGTAGTGGTGAAACAATGATGTCATCTAACACACAATAGAACCACCTCACTTGTCAATGTTTAATACACTAACAAATTCTGCATCTTCACTGTGGACAGAGTTCATGTAGATCTCATCACTGATATAATGTAGTTGATTGCTACAATAGAGAAAAAATAGGTTATAGTAAATAGAGTGAAGCTGTGAAGTACAATACCCTGGTTATATTATCAAAGGCATTGATGATAAAATCAAGAGTATTTATTTGTTGTACAAATGACAATGGATTTGAGCTCATAAAAGTTTCATCCAGAAACTTTAGCAGCCTAATCTGCTGTACCCCATTACACAAAGGCCTGCTGTATTCATGTGGAGCAGTGTGCGCTACTGTATGCACTTTATAGGGAAAAGAACATATAATTTACTCCATGCCTAGAAATTTAAAATGTTTCATTACCATCTTCACAAAAATACATTATAAGGACTAAGTACAAGAAAACCTCAACTGCCTTGAGAAATGATAACAATAACAACTAAATGGTCTGTCCATAGTGTCAATATTAGCTACACACTAGTTCATTATTGTGTCTTCAAGTTAGTAAGTAGGGAACCCTAAAAGAGCTCATAAAATAACTCCGTGTGCACAAAGCACTGGATCGCCACTCTCTACTTCCTCCTCTAACACAGCAGTCGGTAACTCCAATAAAACAACTATCCATTGCAATACTATTTGTGACTAAAACCCAACTTTCCATTGCTTCAGTAAGTGCCTGAAGACTGGCCTACCAAAATTTTAGATCATTATCATTGGAATTATATCACTAGACAGTAGAAAGAGCAATGAAATCAATTTGTAAAGCGAATAAATTATAGGCACTTACATTGGTTTCATTTGCATTGGTCTACAGAGTTAAAATTTCACCCCCAAATTGACTAAGGTATAGTTTAACCCATTCACTAGCACATACAAGAATGAAGTAGGGCTGAAACGGCTATACAGCAATGGTACTAATGCCTATCCTGAACAAAATCTTTCTAACTATTCATTTTTTCATAAACATGTTTGTTTTGCTCATAATTTGATCAGAACAAACATTACACTCACGATATGACAATTAGGCTGGTAGCAATAAATAGCTGGTAAGCTTTCCAGTAAAAAAAAACTCGACTTCAAATATCCTGATTGCAAATTATTATCCAGGTACCGGTTTCAGCCTTATAGTATGAAGGCGCTTTAAATGAAGAAATGATGATGAATTTGTTTAGGACTACCACATTATGAACAGATGCGCATTAATACACATGCCCTTGGGGATACAGGTATAAAACAAAGATATTCGGCCACTTCATGAACAGGCAAACAAGATGGAGTACAGGTTTACATGTCCTTCCCTGAATAATATACTTGCATATATTTTTTTGTATAGCATGCATAATTTCACCTATTCTTATTATATAAGCATGCTGTGCAGGATTTGCTGAGATAGTCACATTATTTCAATTACTACTCAACAAGATAATCATTTAACATTAACATTGGCACTAAAATATACTAATATGCAATGAACATACCTCACTGTAAAATTGAGTGTGCATACTATAGCTAGAGAACTACTAAGAATCTATTCTCTCCAGCAACTGTGTCCTCCCCTTGCTAATTCAAGGTTACGTACTTACTTACCTATGGCAAAACTGGATCATTTCTCGGATTTGTTCTCTGGTGAACATCAACCCAACTGGATTACTAGGATTAGTGATGAGAAGTGCCCTCACCCTACAACCCTGGAATATGAAACAATACACAGCTTTACGCACAAGCTTATCAGATTAACTACATGCAGGTATACCACATGTCTATGCACAAAGATCTTTGGTACAGCGGTAAGCTGATTATCCAAACTAATATGGGAGAGAGACTGATCATACATCTGTCAAGTACATAAGATCAAAATATTGTTTCTGTAAACAGGGCAGTCCAATCAAGTTTATTCAGTTGCATTATGCAATAGAACATGCAGAACTCATAACTGCTGACCAAATACTCTAACTAAATAGTCACTTAGCAACAAACAAACAAAAAATTAAAATGTGAGCTGTATCTGACTGTTTTAGTACGACTACTCTATTAGAGTAACTCAATCTTAGCAGGTGTAATTATTTTAAAAAATAGAGTGATTTTATTCTCCTCCCCATTTTAAACCTCGCTTGCACAATATTCATGGGTCTACTGTCATACTATAGCTGTTTTTAATATTTTGGGTTTGCCAAAACACAATCCATGAAACATAAAGATTTATTCGCCATGCCTCTAATGTGTGCAAAATATTCTTTAAATGACATTTGTTCTAGTGAATGAGCACTCCAATCATTTATTAGAGGTCACAGAGTACAGTAATAACAAGTACCTCATTTTTAGCCTTAGTTAGTGTGTCCTCTAACAGTTTAATGGTTAGCATGTAATTGTTATCACTGGTACAGTCCACAGGGTAGATCTTCGCTCCACTTCTAAAACAAATGTCTACATGAAATCCTCCATAGTAAGGAGTGGGCACCATGATGTAATCTGTGTGAGTGAATTTATAGTTGAAGCGCAAGGAAACATCCATCAATAGCAAAATAGGTGTGGGTGGGTAATATTGAATGTGACTGTATACCAGAAGCCAACAAAAAAGTTGTATCAAGAGTAAACTATTCACTCTTTGAGGTGTTTACACATGAGCACAAGTAGGAGATGTAATGATTGGGTAATACATGTATGTACTCTCAATGGATAATGATGTACAAGTTTTTTTTGCATTTGAGAGATTCACTCAACCCTTGCATAAATCATTTTTAGTGAAACCTAATGGAAATAAAAATTTTATTCGGTGGAGAGCCAATATACACTGCAAAACATTTCTTTCAAATTTATACAAATGTGCATATGGAGTGCCTTGGATAGATAAGAATGGCCACAGACTTTGTGTGCAAAATGACCTAATACAACAATCACAGTACAAAACAATGCAACCATCATAAACTATTTACATATTGGAGGGTCTGTATATTGTATAGCCATACGTACCTCCAGGATCACATGCAGCATGACAAAAACAATCCAGTGAGGTACCAGTTCCATTGTGAATGAGTACCTGCAACATAATACACATTGACGTGCAATGAATCCACCATTGAAGGAGTACAGTGAAATCTTTGTTAACAAAATCTTTGCATTAAGAAAAACCTGTACAAAGATACTATTGGTTTCAACAGCTTTATGTCCACACACTTTTACCAATGGAAAAGAAAATGGCAAAAATGGATTGGTCTGAAAGTGTCCATTATAGGTTCCACTGTGTACTAACATACATCTGATGGCTCAATGGGTAGAACTGGTTTAGTTTTCCAAGTAAGAAAGTCAGCTACAGCTGCTTTAAACCTATGAACATTCATACAGTACATATAATTACCATAATTGCTTACTGTAGCTATAGGTACCACCACACCATGAGAGATGACAGTTTACAACACTCTATAGCACAGAGTACCCAATCGATATTACCATATTTGTACATTAATTAAAACTGAATAAAAAGTTACCTTTTATCACAATAACTTCCCTTGATACAGATACCACCACCTCATTACAGTGGCCACTTCCAATGGGTCCTATATATTATTTAGACTCTATTTAGGCTGTTTTGGGTGGGTAATAAATCTCATATACTCCACCTTGTTTTCTAATATACTCCACGCCTTCAAGCACAATATGACATATGCTCAAAATCGGATTTGTCCAATCGCTATGCGTTGTTCACGTGCAGTGATTTAACGAGCGCGATTATTTAGTCACGTGAGGACGCATAGTTGCCATGGCGCTAGTATTATCGTAAGAAAACCAGCCGTTTTTGCCGAGCCTACAGCAGAAACAGCCATGGATGAGGTAAGTGATCTGAGTGTAATGTGAAATAGAGTCTAAAGCAGTTATACGGGCACAATGTGGAGTCTATGAAATTTATAAACCCTCAGGCCCTTAGTAGCGCCCTCGCTTCGCTCGTGCGCTACAGCCCGGGCCTTCGGGTTTATAAATTTCATAGACTCCACATTGTGCCCGTATAACTATTATTTATTCATTCACACTATCCTAGTTTGATCAGAGTGTTTTGAGGTTGGGTTTAGTTTAAACTACTGCATCTGACCTCAATAGTGTGCATGCCAAATAATGAGCTAAACCAAACACACAATAATTTAATTATTTAGACATCTAATAGTGTTGTACTGATATGGAATTTTAGCTGATATTCCGATAACCGATATAAAAGAATGCATTGATGCCAATATCACTAGTCAATCTGATATGTAGTATTGGGAGTAACGCGTTACGTAATATTATTACTTTTGTGGTAACAAAGTAATATAATGAAATACGCTATAAAACAGGCAATATAACGTAAGTTACTTTACTTACAAATGTAACGCATTACCTAAGTAATATAGTTACTGTAACGAGTATAATATTACATACTGTAATATTATTACTACAAGTAACAAAGTTACTAATTTCGTTAGTTATCCTCTGAGTAACGCCTAGCCACAATGATGTAACGAGGCCTACTTAATGAAGCTTATTCACCAGCTTCTTACTTATAACCAAGATTTGCACATTGTCCAACAATGCAATCATGTCACGTGATAAGGAGGTAGTTTCACACGTGACAGCTTAAGGCTGTGGACACAAAGTAATATAATATGTAATATTATTACAGTTACTTTATTTTATGGGTAATATGTAACTGTAACTAAATAGTTCAGTTGCAAGTAATATGTAATATGTAACTAGTTACTTTTACAAAGTAACTTGCCCAACACTGCTGATATGATACATAAATAATAAAAATAACTTTTGATAAATAATACAAACTCACAAACAGTATGTGTTGTTACTGTTACTCTGGTAGAAAGGTATTAGAATGAATCACTGATAGTTCTTTGCACAATGTAAACTACAGGGTAAGCTGCTTGTAAGCAGCACCAACTAGAACAAAGTTGTTTTGTATGAACAATAGCTCCTCTGATAATTCTGGCATGATCTTGTTTCATTTTTCATCGTGTAGGTCTCCTACAGCAGAGAACAGTTGCTCAGAGAGCACTGAGGTGGCAGGTGCAGACAGGAATTGTCGGGCTAGTTTTGAAAGAATTGGAAATTCTTGACAATGCTGTGACCACCACATAAAAGGGTCACCTGTTTTGAAATCTATTAAAGGCACACTTAAGTACCTATCCACTTCACTAGTAGATGTGGGCAGGTCTTCATGCACTGCTATCAGCAACAATTTCAGAAAATACGTCTAACAGAATGCTACTTTTTAGTGGGCAAACTCTCTTAGGCCTTGTTGGTCCGTCCATTTCAGTGTTACCTTGTAAACCAGTGTCAAGTTTGGACATTTCTTTCAGTAAAATGTCTTTACTTGTTGCTTTAACAATATTTCTTGAAAAGAATTTGTCCTTAAACCTAGGGTCAAGGAAAGTAGCAAGAGATAACTGCTTGTTTTCTTCAATTCTGGTAAAACGTAGTTTAAGTGAATGAAGCAGTTCACTTTTCATAGTGTGAATGCCACTGTCATCAGTGTTTTTCTCAAGTGCTCT
This sequence comes from Dysidea avara, assembly GCF_963678975.1. Lineage (NCBI taxonomy): Eukaryota > Metazoa > Porifera > Demospongiae > Dictyoceratida > Dysideidae > Dysidea > Dysidea avara. The sequence continues at coordinate 29,138,127 of NC_089280.1, forward strand.
GGTAAGTATACATATGTACGGTATGATGATGGAAATAGCTGCAAGCTCTGCAGATATAGACCTAGTGATCTCTTCTACAGGAGCTAAAATTTCAATAACTCTTTTCATGATATCCAACTGGTGAGATGAAAGCTGTTGAACACCGCTATTTTCAGCAGCATATGCTGCTAATGCCATCTTTTGCTCTAGGACTGACCTCAACATGTAAAATGTGAAATTCCATCTTGTTTGGACATCCTGCTTTAACTTATGCTGTGGAATATTGAGGCTTTCTTGGATTTGTGAGATGCAAAAGACAAGTGGTGAAAATTCCCAACTATACTCTTGCATATTGCAATGATATCTTTCACTATTCTCTGAGATAGTAAGCCATCATTGATTGCTAACTGAAGATAATGGGCAAAACACCCAAAATGTGGTAGAGAAGCATCACACATGGCTTTAGCTATATTACTGGCATTGTCAGTGATCACTAAATGCACCCTCTGCAATGCTACTTTCCATTTTCCAGCATACTGAGTACCTGAGCAGCAATGTACTCTCCAGTGTGGGCTTCAGTAAGGCATTGGGAATTCAAAACAGCAGAAACTCGCTTGAACTGGCTATCAATCCAATGGGCTGTAAGGCTAAACAATGCTGTATCATTCACACTTGAACTCCACGCATCCATTGTAAAGCTCAAGTACATGTAGCTTTCATCATCACAACTGTTGATCAGCCTCACAACTTCCTCTTCCATTCCAGAATATATTTTTGGAATAATTATTTTCGTAAAATATTTCCTACTGGGCACTGGTAGCATGGTTCTATCAACTTCAAGACTTGCCTGAATCCTACATACATCTTCTACCACTGAAATTGGCTGGCAGTCAATTGCTACCATCTCACTGATTTTTCTGTGCACTCTGGTGTTGATATCCCAACCCTTACTTTGGTCTTCGACTTCGCTTAAAGAAAGCTGTCGCTGTAGCTCCCATTTTCTTGTTTCCATTGGTTGCTTTGGCTCCTTTTCTGTTTTCCTTTCCAGGTGTTTTGAGTGGATTTCTGTCTTTTTAAATGGTTTACAAGGTTAGTAGTAGTGTAAGACTTCGTCGTAGAGCCACCTCTGGGAACTTTCGCTTCACACTCATCACTAATAACAAACTTGCTGTCCTCATCAACAGTAAATAATTCCCAAATAACTGATGTTTTTCTTCTTAAATCATGGCTAGAGTTTACTGCATTGCTAGGATTACCTGCACTTGAACTCGTGCTTTCCACCATTTTTGGACATTAGCAATAGACAATTAAGTGATTACAGCACTTGCATAAATTACGTGTACTTATATCATATCGGCTAGCATTGTATCTGTTGATCCGATACCAATAGCTATAATTTAAGCCGATGTATGGTTTAACCGATAGCCGATCCAATTATCAATGCAACACTAGTGCCTAATGAAAAGATACTACTAGAACCAGCTGACTGGGTGCTCCTTTGCCAGGAATATCAACACATAATTAGAATATATTTGTCAAGGAGCCTACTGGAAACACAGTATATTAACCACATTGTAGAATGTTTTAATGAGTATGGCTGAGGTCCAACAAAAGTAAATTATTATTGTTAACCCAAGATGAGTGTCCTGGAATGCATTCATGTTGCATTCTATTATATCGTGCTGAGCTGGGGCACAAACTGCAATTTGTTTGGAGCTGTCATACTCAGGTTAAGATGTACCTCATGACCTCATATTAAATCCACTTCATCATACAGTATGATAGTAACTGTATAGTAGGGACCACAAAGGAGTAGGCGTGGCCCACGAAATAACATCACCCAAAAATCAGCCTCAATTTTCCCAGATGACCATGAGGCACTATTGGTTAGGTAAAACTAAGCCCAAACAAGCTTTCAGATCGACCCGAAATGCTTTCAACAAGTTGCTACAGAACTTTAATTTTTTTTTATTCAACGGAATTTTCTAGTAACTGACTGATGCCTTCAGACAAGCATAACTCGATAACGGCTAAGGCTATGGGCTTGATTTTTTCACTGTTTGATGTCGATTCGACTCGAGAGGTGCCTTTTGGCATACCGCAGTACATACAATGCATTTTTCATGGACTTATCAGTGTCCTCCTTTGTGTGCCATTCATCTTCGCTGACAGCAAAAGGTGTCGATTTGGCAGTAGCACATGATGGCTTCCCTTTGAAACGGGAATCGTCCATATTTTTCATAGTGGCTATTATGATTGCAGAGGTGTTTTTCAAACAGTTCTTCATTAGTACTGCTGCGTAACGAATGGGTTGAACATAGCCGACAGCAAAGCATAATGGATACTTCACTTTTCAGACGATAATTAATATAATTGGGGTGCGCGGCACTATTTCTTTCTTTTGGCATAGTTTAGACAATAATAATTATTGATATAGCTGGGCGTGCGACACCATTTCAGATGCGGTATGCGTGGGTTCACCAGTCATAATAAAATATTTACAAAAAAAGTTAACAAACAAGTACACGAAAAAATTTGGAATTTTCAGCTAGAGTAGGGACCACAGCACATCAATAAAAAAGTTGGAGTAGTCCATGATATTAAATCCCAGTAAAACAATAAGAAGTGTTATATTCCTACTGTGCATTTCCGTTATGGTACCTTGAACACAGTAGGGATATAACACTTCTTATTGTTTTACTGTGATTTAATATCATGGACTACTCCAATTTGTTTCAGTACTTTTTATCGATGTGCTATGGTCCCTACTCTAGTTGAAAATTCCAAACTTTTCATGTACTTGCTATTGAGTGCTCTTATAGGTGGCCCTGTTAATAAAGTTTCTGACTCTTCTCAGAAACTCAGAAATACATGTTGAAAATAAAGTAAACTACTAGTTTTATTGCCACATATAATGTACTACAAGTGTAAGTGATGTTTTTTAGGAGCTTTGTGCATCTGTCCCACCTCATGGAGACCTTGCACAGCATGTGAAGCACACTCCAAAAAAGTATGAGCCTTCTAGGGGTCTGATGAGTCCTCTTCCATATGAGTTTCGGAAACAATGTTGACTAGAATTACCAATGCAAATTGTAACTGAAACCTATGGCTGACTGCTCTGTTAGAGTTATTGCATTGACTACTCTATATATTAAAAATAGTTTCACTATACTGCTTCATTTCGTGTCCTTAATCTTCAGCCAGATTGCTGTGAGGGATGGTCTGCTGTTTTGAAACTGTAGCAGAGACATCATTACATTTAATGTGTGTTGTATGTTCTGTGATGTTATTGTGAGAAAAAAATATTTAAACTTAGTTTCAACCTTGGTTTTATACTAGTTTCAACCTTGGTTTTGTACTACAAGACTATATAGCTAACTGTTGTACTTGACTGCCTTATGAGAGTATTTTTGTCTTCCTGTGATAATTTTGGTACAACTGCCAAGCCTACTGTGATGGCCACATTATAAAATTATGATGATATCATATGGTATCCACTAAGCTGGAAAGAAACATTCAAAAAGCCCTCTGTGCATTTCATAGAAAACTTAACTGCTAGCACAATGGTATGTATATATATGTACTAGATAAAGCACTGCCGCAAGTGCTATATGAGAAATATAGCACGAAAAGAGTAGGTGAGAGACAAATATAGCATGAGGCGAAGCCAAGTGCTATATTTCGTCTCGAGACCACTCTTTGAGTGCTATATTTCCCGTATAGCACGAGCGAAAGGTAGTGCTTTATCTGGTATAGAGAACTGTCAACTTGAGGTACACACAAGACACACGAAACAATTAAAAACTCACGAAGGAGTGTTACGCCTGTGTTGCACTGTGCTGTGCCTTAATTAGTTGTTTTGTGAGTCTAGTCCATCTTCTCAATACTTAAAGTTTTTGATTGTGGTACTTTAATAAGCATATTTCTGTGATATTCCTAGGACTCGTCCGTTTATGTGAGCAAAACGTACTAAGAACGTTCACTGCTGCTGACCACAAGCAACCATCATCGAAATCTTCAAGTGTGTCTATAAATTAAATCCAGTGGTTTAGCTCTTACTGGTTGAGTTGACTGGTCAGCCAGTGCGGTCAGGCTATCAGCCTGCATTGGCTTGGTTGATTGGTTGTACTGGCCAGAATGAGTGATTACTCACTCAAAGTAGGCTATCAGCCTACAAAATAGACCTGGCAGTTCTATAATTACCTGATATAGAACTGTGGTCTATTAAGGTGTTCTATAACTGCCCAATATAGAACACTTGTGCCTTTATGGCAAATATAGAACACTTTTTTGCTTTGATACTCCCACGCAAAGTTCTTTATATATATATACCGTATAGCTGGTAATTTTTGAAAGGCTTTTATTTTCGGATATTTCGAAGAGGCCCTCCTCTTCGAAAATAATTCCCACAAGTGAAAGCAACCATCCAACTTTGGGTGATTTGTTTGTGTATTCCTTGAGTTTTAGCTCAGTATTGCTGATGATAATGGATTAATGAGTAAACTGTATCATCACTGTACCAATAACCAGAAAACAGGTGATACAGAATGGGAATTGATGTCGTCTGCTCTAGAATCTATGGTAGGATAGCCAGCTATGCCGGATCGAGCGTGATCGTGTCAGTGAATTTACTCCACTTGAGTCTTCTCTCCAGTACTCAGGAATGAGGATTATTCCATCAGTAAGTCAGTTTTCAGCAAACATTCACGCATCTTCATAATTTGTGACACAAATTTCCGTTTATTTGAAATCCATCCAGACTTCGAAATATGCACTCTTCGAAATTAAAATCTTTCGAAATTCAGATTTTGCTTCTTGTGCAAAAATTTCTGTTTCGAAAATAACCCGCTATACGGTATACCACTTTAGCGTGGGCATTCAAAGGCACCACTCAAGGTTTAATTCGCATATTGCCCGGGAAATATCATGGGAGAGTGGTTTGCCAATGACTGTGATTCCCAGCCAGTTTAAAGAAAAATTTTGACTAGTTATATTGAGCGACATAGAGCTTTGTGTTGTGGGACTCATTTTTGTAGTGGTTGCTAAGCTGAGTATATTTGCTAAGACAGACTAGTTGGATGTTAGTAAAAGACAATGAAGGCACAAAATAATTGCTTGGGCGATCGTGGATGCATATTTCTACCCACTGCGTATCAGCCATTTAACAGACCACAGAATGGCAAAAATACTACTGCTATGCTGAAATAGGTTAGTAACTTACAGTCCCAGGGGCGTAGCTAGCCAGACGTTGGTGGGGGGGGCAGACACCCCCCACAAAACACTCGACATTGTTCACAATTGCACAAAAGGCTAATGACCCAATGATGGGCTAGTCAAAATACGGTGTTGTACAGGGCTGGAGGAGGGAAAATTGAGTTGGTCAGGCCATTGACTATAATGTTGAAATTGCTACTATATACATGCCAATGAGAGATGAGCTGTTGCACAGTGTGATATTATATACCCACAGCCTTCAGGCTACACCCTCAGGCTTTGGGTGTATATCAGCAAATTCCTCGCAACCGTGGCATAACTATTAAATATATAATGTACCTTATACTAATATTACATATACAAGACTACTCCTTATGAATACAGTAGATGGTGTATAGTGATAAGTATACTATCAGCATCTAAGTACAAACATACTTTACAGCATAGAATTCAGGATATCTACTAGGATATCTAACTAGTTGCTGTGACCACTGGTGACAATCTGGCCTTGATAGCTATAGTGTATGACAAACTGTAGTAAGTTAACCTTCACTGTTCATGCACATGCATACAGACACACACACACACCCACCCATATCCACTTTTTCCCTATCACACACACACACCCACAGAACAGCGTTGTAAGTGGGTCAGTACTGTTGACCCATTTGACCCACATAGTAATCCGGATGGGACCCACGGTTTAATTAGAATAGAGGCGTACCCAAAGAGTTAGATTAAAAGTCCACAAGTTCCACTAATTAGCCCTACATTTTTTTATACCATAGAAAGGATTGTCTGCAAGAAGTGAGTAGCTACAAATTATCAAGTGGGTGTGGCTCCACGTACATATTATCAAGTGGGTGTGGCTCCACATAAGTTTACATGCAGCTACAGAATTTCCAGAAGTTAGTTATCCACATTTCAAATAGCAACACAGATCTGGTGATGCCATGCATGCTCACAGAGCACAGCTGATATAGTTCTGATAAGTGGGCATGACTCTACATACCCCGCACAGACAGCAAAGCATATTCCTGAATGGTGGGTGTGGCTCCACTTAAGTTTCTTGAGTGCTTACAACTGCATTTCCACCAATACAATCAAGCTTGTTAACTTATAGTCACACATGATCTCATCCGAGTCAGACCCAGATATTCAGTGAAGTAGATAAGACTCACTTTACCCAAATGACCCGGATCATCCAACCCACTTACAACACTGCCACAGAGACACACACACACACACACACACACACACACACACACACACACACACACACACACACACACACACACACACACACACACACACACACACACACACACACACACACACACACACACACACACACACACACACACACACACACACACACACACACACACACACACACACACACACACACACACACACACACACACACACACACACACACACACACACACACACACACACACACACACACACACACACACACACACACACACACACACACACACACACACACACACACACACACACACACACACACACACACACACACACACACACACACACACACACACACACACACACACACACACACACACACACACACACACACACACACACACACACACACACACACACACACACACACACAAAGGCAAACACATACAAAACATACACACATTGATAAGCATCAAACCTACCCTTTCCTGAATAAGGTCCAACACTGATCCATTGTGACTTATTGCAACAGAAATGATTCCCTAAAGCAATAAAAATCCATTGACTAGCATGTACTCATCTGGGCTTAAACTAAACAAATACCTATGACAAATAGTGACAGTGAGCATAAAGTAGTGCTGTGAACCTGTATGCAAAGAACCAGTTATTAACCAGTATTGTCTAGGTCAGCCAATTTACCGTATAGCTCCAAACAATCGGGGACAAAAACGTTTGTGATTTTTCGTGATGGCTGCTACAATCACATTTTTTTTTCAAAAATAATCAGCTTGAGCTGATTAGATCACATAATTTATTCTTCATCACTGCACGTAATACATGAATCGAAGGCGCCAAACTAGACCAAAGCAAATATGAGTTTGTACAAGTTCTTCAAGTGTGAATCACCCCTTCCTACGAACCTTCCTAGCCCAAATGGTCCTCAGTCAAAATGGGTTCCACCATCAACTATTAAGGCTGTGAACGATAGTGTATCAGCTGTGTTTTCAACAGCAACTGGTAATAGCACGCTGGATGGAAGGAAACGAGGACCATGCAGCAAACGGCTGTTAGGAACGGACAAGGCTACCATTGCTGATTACACTGTATCTCACGGAACTGCTGCAGCGATAAGGCATTTTAGTGATTTTAAAGATGAGTTTCTAAACTTGAAGTGGAGCACTGTTAATGACTGGAAGACAGCTATTAGTGACGACATGAAGAAAGCACATGGTGGAGGAAATTTTGAGCCTATCACAATACTAGAGGGCAAAAAAACTGGAAGACCATCCATACTTTTTCAGACAAGTTGAGCAAGCAATTACGGATATACATACACACACTGAGAGTAGGCACAGGGGGAGTAAACACACAAGTTGTAATTGCAGCTGCTACAGGTATGATCCAGAAAAGAGATCCAGAATTGTTAGAAAACATTGGAGAGCTGAAGAAAAGCTGGGCTAAATTATATTTCCTTGGTAATATGAATTATGTGAACAGGAAAGCTACAACTAAAGCAAGGTTTGCTATAAGCAATTTTGAAGCAGTCAAAAGCCAGTTTTTGCTGGACATCAAAGGTGTCAAAATGATGGAAGAAATACCTGATGAGCTGGTGATCAATTGGGACCAAACCGGGATAAAATATGTTCCAGTTTCTCAATGGACGATGGCTGAGAAGGGATCCAAGAGAGTTGAGCTGGAGGGAGTAAATGACAAGAGGCAGATCACTGCAGTGTTTGCGGGAAGCTTGACAGGAGACATTCTGCCAGTTCAGCTAGTGTATGAAGGGACGACATCTAAGTGTCATCCCAATGGAGTTGATTTTCCTGCAGACTGGCTCATATCTGCTACACCTAACCACTGGTGCAATGAACAGACTATGTTCCTTTACATCACCAAGATCATTGTACCATCTTGCAGCAAAAGAAAAAAGAGATGGGCTTACTGGATGACCAGTCTTCACTTGTGATTTTTTGATGAATTTAAAGGCCAAACGACAGAGAAAGTCTCATCCTGCCTTGATGAAAACAACATACTCTATGTAATGGTACCCCCAAACTGCACGGATCAGTTGCAGCCACTTGACGTCAGTGTCAACAAACCTGCGAAAGATTTTCTAAGGGCAAAATTTCATGATTGGTATGCTAAGAAAATCTTTACTCAATTGGGTGAGAGAGAGGGGTCTGCTGGCAACTCCACTATTAATCCTATCGATCTTAGGCTGAGTATCATGAAGCCTATAGGAGCACAGTGGATGATTGAGTTATACTATTATTTGAAAGGTCATCCACAAATTATAATAAATGGTTTTAAGGAAGTAGGAATTTTAGGAATTTTGAAATCATAAGACAATGAATAATATTATGTAAAATGCATGAGTACAGACAATATTTTATTTGATTACACAATTTATTGTTAAACTGATGTAGCTATAACTGTTCTGTTGTAGTATTATTACTGGAAATAAAGTGAATTTTTGATTTTTAAAGCAAATAACTATGTGTGGTTGCATGTCTTGTTGTTTAAACTTGACAGCAGATGGATCAATATTAAATGCCAATGCAGTAACAGCTGCAATAGCAAAGACACCACAATCCATTCCTCCCACCTACTTGTGAAATGGTTTCATAGCAACCTTGACCTGTGAGCCAGCATTGAACAAATTACAAATAACCTCTTGTGTTTCTTTATGAACTGTGCTGAAGACTGAATCGTAAATATTCACTTCTTTAGGTTTACATCCCATGTTACTAGCTACAATCCAGTGATCACCACAATCAAGTATGACCTGCACCTGCTCTTTCAAGATAATGGATGATTTCTTTGACTGTAGCAGCGTCGATTGCAGTCCCCTCAAATAAGGAAACTGTGCTTCTATAATTCCACAAGCTTTGTTGACAGGGATGTCAGACAACTTTTCTCCATTTAGGATACTTGTCTCTAGGTCTGTTTCTAAAGTTTCAATCTCATCGGTCTTTTCTTCTCTGATGAGTCAGTGTCGGAGTCAGTGACAATAATGCTTGATGCAGGAACTGCTGCCTGGTTTCGTATAGTTGGATTGGGCCTGGGAATTGCTGCTGAGCTAGTTGTACCATCTTGTAGTAGTGCATTCTCACCACAAAATGAATCCAGTAGCTTTTGCAACTTTTCCAGCTCTTCTTTACAACCTTCAAATCGAAGGTCACAAGGTACTTCCATTCCACCTTGGGGTAAATCATTGCTGTATCGTCAGTGGCCAGTAATCCTACAACGAATAAATTCGCCTCGCCGAACCAAGAGGGAGCACAATGTAAATATTTTCCTAGGAAGATTTAGATTTAACAACGGATACTGCATAGCGATCATGCTCATTATCTGTTTCACGCAAGTATGCCAGCTCTTCACCAATGTATATATGCTTCCCATATAGCATTAATATGGTATCCTCTGACCATTGCTGGATGAGTAAAAGAAGAACACTCTGCTGGACCATCACATATTCTCATTCAACTGAATTAGCTGTGTACATGCCTCTCAATCTCGTGATCGTTTACAATTCACAAAATTTATTGATGATCATGAAAATTTTATCATGAAAATTTTATCACGAAAGTTTGCATTTCATGAAATCAGGTTGAAATCACGAAAGTTTTTACCTCGAAAGTTTGAAGCTATATGGTACTGTATAGAAGGAAACTTTGGCGAATAGCAAACTAAATCATGTTTGGCAAAATAAACTTTGGCGAATCCAAGCTCAATCTATAGCTATAAAGATGCTAATCTGAGGTGCTATGAGTAATTGGTGGAGATCTATATGGTACTGGTTAAGAAGCCTTTAAACCTTGCATGAGTGTTCTGTAGTACCATAATGCATTACTGTACTGTAAACAAACCTATTGAGTACTAACAAATTGATTTATTTGGAAGATCTTCACCATTAAAGCTTGACCTTTAAGACTTGAGGATTCATCCCAATAGACAGTTGGTTGGGCCCACTCAACATAAAAATCAAATAGGTATGTATGACAACTGGCCGAATTGCTTATAGCACTCACTGCCGTTCAGCTGAGATTACAATATTTCATAATGAGTGTCTGCTGTGCATTATAGCTAGCCTATGATGTATGTATGTACATTCAGGCAAAAAAACACCATATTTTAACCACACACCAACACGGTGATTCATACACCCACAGTTTATAACGGAGGCAGTATAATATTGATACCTAAAGTATTTGAATACCAAACTTACTGTATCATGATATGCACAGCTCTTGTTTAAACATTTAGGGTTAACTATGCAATTTGGCGTTGGAATTTGCAAACCCTCACTTTGGGGTAGGTAGCTACGTACGCGTAGTCTCCACCCAAAAACAAATGGGCATGGGGAAAATGACTGTATTATAAATGGGTACATTACAAGTACAACACACAATTTATGCAAACTGTCTCGCAAACTTAAACGAGCGAGTTACAGGCACCTCGTCTTCTGACGTACTGTATACTGGGTGTTGAGTACACTATTGCTTACCTCAGGATTGCTATCTGTAATGTACGGATTGCTGTCATATCTTAAGAACGCTTCGAACAACGGCTTCATTCCGGCTCCTTTTTCTAAAGCAAACCTATTAGACACGTACCAACTGTCTAGCTTCGGTTTAGCCATCTTGGTAGTTAGTCTCGCGTGGCCAGACCGCTTTTTCTTCGTCACGGCGCTTATCGATTAGAGATTATAAGTAGCGATTCCGGAATTCCGTAAATTTTACATAAAATTTTCTCCGTGAATCTTCCATTGGAGAGTTGGCACAATCAATTCGCTGCCGTACGAGTGATTGATCAAACAATTGGATCATCTTTAGGGTTTCTGGGGGCAAGGAATACGATGGTGCAGTTAGTTTTCTGCTACAAATATGTCTGTGTGTAGTTTTATGCCAATTATAAGATTATTTTGCAATATAGCCACCACAATGTAATGTTCTCTTTGCAAGAAACGAACTAGCACATGTTAGTTACACCAAAGTGAGCATTTTTGTACATGTAGTTTTCAATATTACTATGCTAAAAGTTAGCAAATTTGCACCACAAATAGCTCATCTTTTTGATGCACCATTTTGGTAGCTGTCAAGGAGCTGTGCATTAAGAGAAAAAATAATCATATAAGCAGCTATAAATCAACAGTACACCTCCTTGCTTTGCATGCACATTGTATTTTTGAGTGGAGGTGACTGCTACAGAGTGGTTGAACTTCACCATGTGTATGCTGCTTTGCCTTCCGCAAGATCCTAAATGCATACAACTATTTAGTGGCTTTCTATGGAGGTGACTTTTATTCAGAGGGTCTTACAAGTAAGGTTACACTGTGGTCCATGTATTAAGGTATTGACAACAGAAAACAGAAGTTCAAAATGTTATTGCAAAGCTCAGTTATAAGCATTCATTCAATTGTGCCATTTTGGGACTATTTTCAATGGAAAGATACGGAGAAAATTTTGCCTATTTTTCAGGACAAAACTGCTTATAACTCCACCATCCTATGATGGATTTTTAAAAACTAAGTGTTTATGAGATCCTTAGGGAGTACTGCACAAGGCTATGCTAAATAAAAACTATTTCCATTAATTTTAAAATTCTTCCGGAATCGCTATTATAAGCGCCTACTCCGAAATAGGAGTAGGCGCTTATAATCTCTAATCGATAAGCGCCGTGACGGAGAAAAAGCGGTCTGGCCACGCGAGACTACTTGGTAGTCTCGTTCTCAGACTCCACCCACTGCGTTGGGTCTGATGACTTACGCTACGTTTTTGGGCCCGCCGCCATATTATTTTGATAAAAGGCATTATGCCTGTGAGTCCTGCTCATTACAATAAACAATTACATTAAGAATAAAAGTTATCAATCAAAATTTTAAAAATTGTAAGTAGAATTAGACGACACTACATAATTGGGTAAATTATTCCATGAATTGATAGTTCTTACTGAGAATTTACTTCGAACATTCTTTTGGGCATGAGGTTTAAAAAGTTTGAAGTCATGTCCCCTTGTGGTACTTGACAAATTCAGGTGGAAAATAATCCAGGTTGAAGATAAACATTCCCTTGTAAGATATTATATACCATAACAGTGACGTAGCCAGGCCTCCATGGATGGGTGGGCACACTCACCCACGCATTTCACACCATGCAACTAACTAGCACAAAATGCGAGTCCATCCTTAGTGGACTCTACATAGATTTAGTTTAAAACTGTTTCAAAAGTGCATAAATGTAACTAGCTAGCTAATAATACGCTATACACTGCTGTTCCTGCAGCTTATTTCACTAGTCTAATGCTACTGCATGAATGATTTAGAAGCTAAAAATTGAAACTAACTTATTACACCTTCTTGTCTTCGTCTCCTTTCACTCATCTATACTTGTACAAAACTCTTTGTACTCAGGCCTGACTCTTCAGATAATCGTTTGGCTTAATTCAGCCATCAATTGCAATTTATCACCTCCAACCGACTTAACACCCACTTTTCGTCTATCACTTTAGGTCACTTTACCCATAGATAATATATACCTTACCCGGGATTGGAAACTGGAGTAAATTTAATACAAAATGCGCAAGCCGTCATGCAGCATTGCAATAATCAACCTTACCTTTGATCGGTATGGGTTCATCTGGCACAAGAAGAACGAAGAGAAAGGGCAGATAAGCCTTCTAGAAGCGGAGATGAAAAGGATTTCTTATTATGGTAAGAGTTATACTGTTGTTTTACTGGTGTATGATCGTCTAAATTTCGAGAGCGAATCTCGTAGAACGCGTTTTATACAAAAATGATTATTAGCTTGCACCCTCGTGGTTCGGGGTTCTGAGAGCACGATAGAAGCATTCTTTTTCCATGTAAATGATACTGATTGAAAGCTAAGACGTTAGCATATCCATTCATGTAAACCAAAACCTTTAGTTCCACCATTCTGTGGTGAAATGACAGCATGAACTGCGAAGTAAGAATTTTTGCAGTACTACAGTTCGGGGTTCACAAGCCTTTTTATAGACGTTTTCAGCTAACTTTCTGATGTATTTCCAGTAATTCATACATATACAAATCAATGAGAATGCCTTTGAAAGTTATTTTCCTGTACTATTGTAGTGAAATATTCGATTCTTTGAAGCACACGTAAGTATTTCAATTTAGCTACAACTACACATTTTACAATGATTACTATTCCCACTCTACAAATGACAGGAGAGGTCATAGAAAGCTTAGGCTTAGCAGTAAAAGCACTTTCAGCCTAAACCCAAGGGTTTTCCGGTGTCCACCCCACTGAGAGGTGTGTCAATATACTGAAGGACGGTGTCTGCTGCTGTCACCTATACCTATGTCTTCCTTCACTGACACTACACCTGATAGAGTCTTTAGAAAGGTTGCTGTGTAGAGTGAAGCGATGTACTGTGTCATCCCTTAAGGTATTATATAATTTGTATGCATATACTTTGTTTCCTACAGGGTAGATTGTGGATTGATACGATCCAAAAAAACCACTAGAGAATTTTCTATATTTATTTTTGAAGTTAAGATGATGGACCATTAAGGAACACTTTTGTGGATGTACATTATATGCAAAACAGAAATTCTGAAACACAAACTGTATACTGCAGGAGTTGCTTCTGCAGAAACATTCCCTTTGTGTGAATATAGTTACTAGACTTACAATTTTTATTTGCATCAGTATTTATATCAATGTATTGCTGTAATCACAAAGTAATATAGCATTGTGAACAATTAAATATGGATGTTTCGTATTTTCTTACATTATACATGCTATTGTACAAGTCTCTGGCATATGTAAGCTTTTTAGTGCTGTTTTGGTTGACTTCAACCCAGAAGCTTGCAGTGAAAATCCGAATTGATATGCATGGTTAGACTATTTCTTTGAGCAGTGTTTCATGTATGTTCCCTCTCACATTCTAATTTCTTACATAGATGTCTACAAACATAGCCAGCAGCATAACAAAGAACATTGCCCTCACAATGTGGCATAACTGGCTTGGCAATTTTAAATCAAAACCTGTTTTCAGCAGCAAAACACCAGCAGTCTAGCAAACAGGCTCTGTGTCACTTCCTTTTGCTTCTATTGCCTCTGTGGATTTAATAATAAAAGCATCATCCTCAAAAGTGTTTTCTGCCTTGGCACCTGTAATGAAAAGAACCAGAGACAGCATTTCATTCCGGAAGTCATCAATCACCACTGATATCACACAAAACACTTAATGATGGTTTACAAACGAGTATTAAGCTACCTAACTGTAGTACTTATCCCTATCATTTATTTTAACAACGCCGGAAAACGGACCGTCACTGTCATTCCCACGCGTTGGTTTCTTCATTTCTAGCGCGAGTTCTTTTCGTTCCATCTTAAATAACACGGAGTAATGTAACGGAGGTACGTTATACAAAGTTAGCTCTTTGCAATGCTGAGTGAATCTGTTGATTGGCGTTAATTGCCTGTTTCCAATCCCGGGCAAGGTATATATTATCTATGCTTTACCCCAACACCTAAAGAATATCTGTGCTGTTGCTCACAATTCAATGTTCCAGATGAGAAAAATAGACTGGATTCCTCCTTCCTCTATTCCCAAGCCTAAAATTTGGATCACGTGATGCTGTGCGTTAAATAGAAACCACCGAAATTATTTGGATTACGCGATGTAATCGTAGAACTTATACTAATATCAACTGCTAATTTACAACGATAATATCGCGCTACCAAGGTATGCACTACTTGTCTCTTGTTCGTAATAACAAATCGGGCGGGCGTCCTTATGGAAATTTGGATGGGCACGTGCCCACCCAGGCCCACCCTTGGCTACTAGTCTGGCGCGGCCGCCCCTTCAATTAGAGTTTAAGGGTCTGGTCTGTCTAGCATCACGTACTTGTACAGATGGAATACGGTATTACGTCATAATAACCGCACAAATTCATATTCCTTTGTTTTCGTTGTTATCGATAATATCTTACTTAGTCAAGTAGTCGGCAAAAGTATTCTCGACAAACGCCTTCTGTTGTGTCCTCGGCTTTGAGAAAAGATATCTCCACGTAATGTCACCATCACCAATGCGCGAGAAAAATTCTTACGAGTTATGCGTTAATTTGCAACCAAGTGATCTGATTGGTTGCACCTGATTGTCGTAATCTGGCACAAGTACGCGATGCTAGACAGACCAGACCCTTAATCTCTAATCGAAGGGGCGGCCGCGCCAGACTACTTGGCTACACCACTGCATAATCATGTCATCACGATGCCTTCGATATGACAAAGTAGGAAGTTGGAGGGTAACCAGACGTTCATCGTACTCTAAACTGGACAGATCCTGAACACATTTAGTGGCTCTTCTTTGCACTCTCTCTATCTTGTCACAATCTTCAATATAATTGGGTCCCCATACAACATTAGCATATTCAAGGTGAGGTCTTACCAGATCCTTGTAGAGTATTGGAAGGGTCTTTCTATTTAGAGTGTTAAATGATTTTTTGATTAATCCCAATACACAATTGGCTTTGTTTATAGCAGAGGTTGCTTGGCTATGAAACTTTAAGCTAGAATCCACTATTATTCCTAGGTCTTTATGTTCTGATACTACCTGTAGGGGTTGTCCATCCATATAATATGTATATGACATGGGTTAGAGTTACCCAGATGCATAACAAATGTCTTAAACAATGTTGAAATTCAGCAACCACTTCATTGACCATTCTTTTAATTAGTAATAAGAGATCTTGTTCCAATTGAAAGTTACTCTGCTGGTTTACAATTGGGCAAAACAACTTAACATCATCAGCAAACAACAACACTTGGGATGATACTACGCTGGGAAGATCATTGACATAAATTGAAAACAAAAGAGGACCAATCACAGATCCTTGAGGCACACCACTGAGTACATTACTTGTAGCTGATTTAACACCATTAATCACAACAGCCTGCTTCCTTTGAGAGAGAAAAGATCTAATCCACTGCAGAATTTTGCCCTGTATGCCATAAGCTTCAAGTTTTAATAGTAATCTTTCATTCGGGACAGAGTCAAAGGCCTTACTGAAGTCCAAATACAGTACATCAACAGGGACGCCTTTCTCAAGAGATTCAGTCCAGTAATGTAATGCAGTTCAGGGGCGGATCTAGGATTTATAAAAGGGGGGGGCTAACTCAGGTACTAATCTCTTGGGTAGAGGTGTGCGAAGCACACTTCCCAGAATGCGAAGCATGCTGGAACTAGGGGGGTCTGGGGGCATGCCCCCCCAGGACAATTTTGAAAAATAGATGCTAAAATACTGCAATTTGGAGACATTTCCACATAAAATTCATACCTGTAGATATTTTATATACTGCCTTTAGATTATAGGTATGGCTCTCTGAAGCATTTTGCTAATGGAAAAGTTTGGGTAGGTACAGACAACCAAGTACATGATGCACCCCTCTCACAATTGCACAACACTGAATAGGTGCATGTTAGAGTAAGAATGTTAAAAGTGAAAAATTTTGAAATTTGAACAATACAAGATTGAATCTGAGAGCATTTTCAATGGAAATTGTGTACCTGAATTAAATATTGCCATACATATTAACTACACAAGTAGATGAATGAAGCCCTTTAAACAGACCAATGCACTTCATTGTGTGTATAGGTGCAGGCAGATTTGGAAAAATTCCATAACAGAACCAACTACATGTTTCCAGTGAATGTTCTATTAGAGTAGTAAACTGACTGCTCTATTAGAGTATCTCGATCTTGTACACCTCCAATGCTGATCCAGGTCCTTGTTGAATAAACTTTAGCATAAATCCACTGATAATACCTTGAAAAGATGTTTATAAGGTGGTTTTATGAGTATTTGTATTATTAGTGATCTATAATTATGCTAAGACAAAATTTCATTATAATACTCAGCATATTGATCAAGTAAAGCCTAAATATGAAGGGGGGGGGCTTCAGCCCCCAAAGCCCCCCCCCCTGGATCCGCCCCTGCAGTTAAAAGTTGTGTAACATGTAACACAGGAGCATCTTGGCATAAAACCATGCTGTTCATTAGCTAGTAGATTATTCCTAAATAGATAGTCAAACATTTTATCTCTGATCACTGATTCCAATACCTTGCAAATCAGTGGAGTCAAACTAATCAGTCTGTAATTAGATGGGAGTTTACGGTCACCCTTCTTAAACACTGGAGCCACGTCTGCTAGTTTCCAATCATTAGGAACTATACCTGTGTCCAAGGATTTCTAAAACAATACTGCTAAAGGTTTTGACAACTCAAGAGCTGTTTCTTTGAAAAAACGGCATCTGGACCAGGTGATTTATTAGCATCTAAGTGACATAACTTGTCATAAATATTTTTATCGGAAATCTGAATATCAGCCATTGGCACATCATTAAATACATCAGGTAAAGAAGGCATATTTCTTAAATCTTCCAGGGTAAAAACACTTGCAAAATACCCATTAAGAACATTAGCTTTATCTAGAGCTTCTCCATTATCACTAGTCCTTAAAGTATCCACAGGTAATCTAGTCTTCATTTTAGAATTAACATATTTCCAAAATACTTTCGGATTTGTTTTGATGTTTGAAACAAGGTTTTCTTCATAATCAGACTTCAGTCTTCGAGTCAAACTACGAAGATCATTACGTACTTTAGACAAAAACAGCTAAGATTGAAGCAAAAGAATGTACTATCAGTTTGGTTCAGTTAAGGTTGAGTTAATGTCTCCCAATTGATATCACTATAATTAAAGTCTCCCACTAATAACAGATGCGATGGCTGTCTATCACACACTTTCTGAATAAAGTCACTAAGCAACTTGGTACTTTCAGCTTTACTAGCATTAGGACTTCTGTATATACCCCAAAGAGTAAGGGAAATGTTATCGGGTAAAATAAGCTCTGCCAAAAGGTATTCCTCAAATAGACTGTTCGAAAATATAATTTGTTTAGTACTAAAAGCAATAGAAAAATACACTATAATACCTCTTTTACCTGATTTACCTAAGTCAGTTGCATTATAGTCAAAATTTGAATAAAAATTATATCCAGGAATTGCCAACTGAGAAAAGGGTATAGAATTAGATTGCGCTTTTGGAATCACCTCAGTAAGAATTATAATATCAGGTTTCTCAACACTTATCATCACTAAAAGGTCATCTTTCTTATTTAATGCTTGGTCAGCATTTGTATAAACACAGTTAACTTCTTACCAGTACCTGTCTTGAGAGAGTCTAGTCAATTAGATGTGGAATTTGGTGGATAAATCCAACCATAGAATGTGTAAAAACCAAAACTATGCCAGTCCAGTCCAGTCCAGTGATTAGTTACACCAGATTTATTGATTCAAAACATCAATTCTTATTTACAGACATTTCTGAGATGTGGACAGTAGTGTGTACCAGACTGTGTGGATAAGAGAGGTTCCACTGTATTGTCAATGGCATAGCAAGATTTGGTTTAGGATGGAAACAGATAATTATGTATCCCTACATATAGCTACTACATGAGTACTACACGTTTAACTTTTGTGTTGTTTAATTTCATACTAAGCCCTTTCTACAACTACGTAAAGAAATCAACTACTGAAATTCAGATGTAGTTTATTAATTAAGTACGTTGGTGGCTCATAGATCATTCCAGTGCCTTCTGCAGTCTCTGTAGAGCTGTATAAGTTATTGTATAATCAGTAATATTCAAAGGATGAGTACTAACCTAGCTTCAAGCAGGATGGCTCCTCAGCAAACACAATCCTAAACCATCCTGGTTCCACACCATGGAAGGCTACACTGGGAGTGATATACACTCCAACATCAAAGAATTTATCCCACAGAGCTGTTTCAGCTTCATGTGTACTGTCACTGAGAAACTACATCAGTGAGTATCAGTCTCAAACTATATCACACACAACAACAGCGTTACCTTATTGAAGTTAGCATAGATATAAAGACCACCCATTGGTCTGATAAATGGTACTCCATTCTTATTCAACCAATCAATAGTCATTTCTAGTTGTTCTCTCAACCGATTGACACAGGTTGGGAAATACATCTTCTCCAGCCATTCTGTTAGGATAATATATAATGCAGACACTATAGCACTGCATACTAACCCCTATCACTGATCATGGTTGTGAGCATTTGACGGACATAATTAGCTGGTTGGTGTAATAAACTAAATCTTCCCAACATCAAATCTTTGACGGGTTGGCAGTGGGTGACCAGACAACCAATTTGAAACCCAGGCATACCAAAATCCTATTGAGACAATGGCATGCAGTACATCAGACACTTATACACTCTAATAGAACACTCAGTACACTACACACCTTACTGAACCCCCACAGGAGATGTACAGCATTAGGATCAGGTAAGCTAGTAGTGTTAAACAATGATATCATCTAACACACAATAGAACCACCTCACTTATCAATGTTTAATACACTAACAAACTCTGCATCTTCACTGTGGACAGAGTTCATGTAGATCTCATCACTGATATAATGCAGTTGATTGCTACAATAGAGAAAATAGGTTATAGTAAATAGAGTGAAGCTGTGAAGTATGATACCCTGGTTATATTTTCAAGTGCATTGATGGATAAAATCAAGAGTATTTGTTTGTTGTACAAATGACAATGGATTTGAGCTCGTAAAAGTTTCATCCAGAAACTTTAGCAGCCTAATCTGCTGTACCCCATTACACAAAGGCCTGCCGTATTCATGTGGCAAAGTTTCTATGAGCAGTGCAAGCTGCTGCAGGCACTTTATAGGAAAAAGTAAATATAATTTTTACTAGAAATTTAAAATGTTTCATCACCATCTTCACAAAATACATTATAAGGACTATATACAAGAAAACCTCAACTACCTTGAGAAATGATAACAATGACAACTTTATCAAAAATTGTCTGTCCATAGTGTCAATATTAGCTACACACCAGTTCATTATTGTGTCTTCAAGTTAGTAAGTAGGGAACCCTAAAAGAGCTCATAAAATAGCCCCATGTGCACAAAGTAGCTGATCCCCACTCTCTGCTTCCTCTTCTAACACAGCAGTCTATAACTCCAATAATACAACCATCCATTGCAATACTATTTGTGACTAAAACCCAACTTTCCATTGCTTCAGTAAGTATCAGAAGACTGGCCTATCAAAATTTTAGATCATTATCATTGGAATTATATCACTAGACAGTAGAAAGAGCAATGAAATCAATTTGTAAAGCGAATAAACTACAGGCACTTATATTCGTTTCATTTGCATTGGTCTATAGAGTTAAAAATTTCACCCCAAATTGACTAAGGTATAGTTTAGCCCATTCACTAGCACATACAAGAATCAGTGGCAGATCTAGGAGTTTTGAAAGGAGGTTTCTGGGAGGTGCATTATAAAGCCGTTGCATTAGTAGCTAGCTATATTAAACATTAGTACAGCTATGTAGCTACACTAACAGCTATTGTGCTATTATTTAGACATTCTTACTTGCTCTATCTCTTTTATCAAAGAAAGATAAGGTTTTTCCATGCTTCTAGTTCTCATCAGGGTCTCTTCTTTTTTGTGTTCTTATTTTGAACTTATGCAAAAGCAAGCGCCTGAAAAAATAATTATCAAGTGAGCAGACGAGCTGCTGTGCAATTGATCTAGTTGGCCTCAAGAGATGAAAAAGAAGATATTCTGTAAGTTAAATGTTACTGTTATGATAAAGAGCTATTTACAATAGAAGAATGGCTTACTCAGCCAGTATCACTTTTAAAAGTGAAACTCTGAAAGGGGGTTTCTGTTGAAACAACCAAAACTCTTCTAGATCCGTCACTGAGAATGAAGTAGGGCTGAAATAGCTATTATACGTAGCAATGTTACTAATGCCTATCCTGAACAAAATCTTCCTAACTATACATTTTTCCATGAACATGCTTGTTTTGCTCATAATCTGATCAGAAACAAACATTACACTCATACTATGACAATTAAGCCGGTAGTAATAAATAGCTTGTAACAAAGAAAACTTGACTTCAAATATCCTGGTGGCAATTTATTATCCTGATACCTGTTTCTACCTTATAGTATGAAGGCGTTTTAAATGAAGAATGAAGAAATGATGATGAATTTATTTAGGACTACCAAATCATGAACAAATGCGCATACCACACATGACCTTGGGGATACAGGTATAAAACAAAGATATTCGGCCACTTCATGAACAGGCAAATAAGATGGAGTGCAGGTTTACGCATGCTTCTCTGAATAATAGCTACTTGAATATTTTTCTTTTGTATATCATGCATAATTTCATCTATTCTTATTACATATAAGCATGCTGTGCGGGTTTCGCTGAGATAGTCACATTATTTCAATTACTACTCAACAAGATAATCATTTAACATTAACATTGGCACTAAAATATACTAATATACGATGAATACCTCACTGTAAATTGAGTGTGCATACTATAGCTAGAGAACTACTAAGAAACTTTTCTCTTTAGCAACTGTGTCCTCCTCTTGCTAGCTCAAGGTTACTTACTTACTTACCTGTGGCAAAACTGGATCATTTCTCGGATTTGTTCTCTGGTGAATATTAACCCAACTGGATTACCAGGATTAGAGATGAGAAGTGCCTTCACCCTACAACCCTAGTGTATGGAACAATACACAGCTTTACATACAAGCTTATCAGATTAACTACATGCAGGTATACCACATGTCTATGAACAAAGGTCTTTGGTACACAACAGTAAGCTGATTATCCAAACTAATACGGGAGAGAGACTGATCATACATCTGTCAAGTACATAAGATCAAAATATTATTTTTGTAAACAGGACAGTCCAATCAAGTTTATTCAGTTGCATTATGCAATAGAACATGCAGAACTCATAACTGCCAGGGGCCAGTGTTGGGACAGCTACTTTTTACAAGTAACTAGTGACATATTACATATTACTTGCAACAGAACTATTTAGTTACAGTTACATATTACCCATAAAATAAAGTAACTATAATAATATTACATATTATATTACTTTGTGACCACAGCCTTAAGCTGTCACGTGTGAAACTACCACCTTATCACGTGACATTATTGTGCTGTTGGACAATGTGCAAATCTTGGTTATAAGTAGGAAGCTGGTGAATAAGCTTCATTTAGTAGGCTTTGTTACTTTGTTGCGGCTAGGCGTTACTCAGTGGATCACTAATGAAATTAGTAACTTCGTTACTTGTAGTAATAATATTATGTAATATTAGATTTGTTACAGCAACTATATTACTTAGGTAAGGCGTTACATTTGTAAGTAAAGTAACTTGAGTTATATTATCTGTTTTTATAGCATATTTCGTTATATTACTTAGTTACCACAAAAGTAGTAACGCATTACCCCCAACACTGCAGGGGCGGATACAGGAAGGGGGGGAGGTCAAGGGACCCCCACTCCAAAAATTTTTAGTATACCAAGATTGAGATACTCTAATAGAGCAGTTACAATATTGGTTGTGACCTTTTGTTATTTAGTCTTAGCTTACCAAACCAGAAACAATGTAGTGCCTCAGTTCATTTTGACCCCCCCTTTCCATAAGTCTGGATCCACCTGACAACTGCTGACCAAATACTCTAACTAAACAGTCACTTAGCAACAACAACAAAAAAAAACAATTAAATGTGAGCTGTATCTGACTGTTTAGTATGACTGCTCTATTAGAGTAACTCAATCTTAACAGGTGCAGGTATTTTGAAAAATATAGTGATTCTATTCTCCTCCCCATTTTGAAACCTTGCTTGCACAATATTCATGGGTCTACTGTCATATATAACTGCTTTTAATATTTTGGGTTTGCCAAAATGCTATCCATGAAACATTAAAATTAATTTGTCATGCCTTTAATGTGTGCAAAATATTCCTTAAATTACATTTGTTCAATAAAATGAGCACTCCTATCACTTGTTAGAGGTCACAGAGTACAGTAATAACAAGTACCTCATTTTTAGCCTTAGCTAATGTGTCTTCTAACAGTTTAATGGTTGGCATGAAATTATTATCACTGGTACAGTCCACAGGGTAGATCTTCGCTCCACTTCTAAGACAAATGTCCATATCAAATCCTCCATAGTAAGGAGTGGGCACCAGGATGTAATCTGTGTGAGCGAACTTATAGCTGAAGTGCAAATAAACATCCAAAACAGGTATGGCTGGGTAATAATGAAGGTGACTGTATTCCAGAAGCCAACAAACAGTGCATGTTATCAAGAGTAAACTATTCACTCTTTGAGGTGTTTACACAAGAGCATAAGTAGGGAATACAGTGATTGGGTAATCCATGTATGTCACTCTCAATGGATAATGATGTAGAGATTGTTTTGTATTTGAGAGAATCACTCATAGAGCCAACAAGAAATTCCCTTGAATAATCCACTATTTTAGTGCATTCTAATAGAGATAAAAATTTAATTGATGGAGATAGCCAATACACACTGAAAACATTTCCTTGCAAAGTTATACACTCGTGCGTATGTAGAAGTACTGAAACCTTTGATAGAGAAGAATAGCCACAGACTTTATGTCTCAACCCTTAATAATCCCTACATCCTTCTACAACAGTACACAAAATGACCTAATACAACAATCACAATACAAAACTCTGCAACCATCATAACCTATTCACATATTGGAGGGTCTGTATACTCTATAGCCATATTTACCTCCAGGATCACATGCAGCATGACAGAAACAATCCAGTGAGGTGCCAGTTCCATTGTGAATGAGTACCTGCAACATAACACACACTGACGTGCAATGAATCCACCATTGAAGGAGTACAGTGAAATCTTTTAATGAAATCTTTGCATTAATAACTCAGTGGTAACACCTCCTTTAAAAAACAAAGCTTCGATGGAGGAGAATTGGCAAAAATGGATCGGTCTGAAAGTGTCTGTTATAGAAAGGTTCCACTGTGTACCAACGTACGTCTGATGGCTCAATGGGTTGAACTGGTTTAGTTTTCTGAGTAAGAAAGTCAGCTACAGCTGCCATAAACCTATGAACATTCATACAGTAAATATAACCATAATTGCTTAGCTATATAGGTACCACCACACCATGTTAAACACTCTATAGCACAGAGTACCCAATCCAGACTTGGAGTCAAATACATGAGTATTTGTATGTAATTGCAATTAAATACAAATTTTGAGTAACTGTGTTTGTAGTTTAGAAACTGGATATATTTGTAATTAAATACTTTCCTAATGTATTTAAACACTTACAATTACTTCAAATACTTTTAACAAATTACAATCGTAAAATTAACTGAATCTTTGATCATACGTAAGTGATGTGATTTGGTGTCATGAATCTTAGCTCCCAACCAAGAAAATGACATTTTCAATGATTTGATAGATGAGACAGTATCTTCTAATATTATTATTGCTCCCAATGACATCATTTCAGTGCAATGGTCAATGAATATATATTTACAGTCACCATGCTTACCACAAGAGAAGGATCTACTTACATTTTGGAAACTAAATGTTTCCTGTTGGCTAAACTAGCAGCTCAAATTTTGTGTGTGCCAGCTTTGTATATACCCACTTCTCAGTATTGCACAGAAGATACTTTAATCCAAGAGATGCAGGCTAACAGATAAAAGATTGATGTTTATTAGATGCAGTCAATAGCGCAATGCACATACAACCCCTCTACATACATAGAGCTAATATATTGCCTTACAGCTTAAAAGCAGTAGTTATAGTAACAATGATATTACGTGCATAGATTAGAAGATAATAGTGTAGATAGACAATTAAGTGGTTGAGTCACTAAGTATTTGCAATTGTATTTGTATTTGGAAAATTTCTAGTGTATTTGTAATTAAATACTATGCACTGTATTTGACCCCAAGTCTGGATACCACCATATTTGTATATTAATTAATGCTGCATAAAAAAAATTGCCTTTTATCGCAACTTCCCTTGATACAGTGAAACCTCACTTAGCAGCCACCTCTTTAATAACGCCACCTCATTGCAGTGGCCACTTTCAATGGGTCCTATACATAGTTTAAGAACTCATTCATTCACACTATCCTGAGTGTTTTTATTATTAGTTCCAGTTCACACTACTACATCTGACATGAACTCAATAGTGCGTGTGCCAAATAATAATGAGCTAAACTAAATACACAATAATTTAATTATTTAAGCACTTAATAAAAAGGTACTAGAACCAGCTGAAATAAGCAGTACCCACCATATGTAAGTTACAGGGTTCTCCTTTCACCAAGCATACCAACACGTCACTAGAATATAACTGTCGTGGAATCTACTGGAAACACAGTAAGTATGTCATAGCCACATTGTAGAATGGTTTAGTAAGTAGAAAATCCTTGCTGAGTTATAACAAAAGCAAATTATCAAACAGTACGGTAGTACTGTTTAAGTAGGGTTTACATCAAAAGTGACGCACACCTCCAAAAATACCGCCTTTAAAAACCAGCTTAGAAACTTCTTACACGACAAAAATCACCTTTACAGAATAATATTAGCCGGATATAGAATTTTTTTTTAAATTGTCAAAACTTGAAATTTCATCTCACTCACTCACTGACCACAGTCGCAAGCCTAGAGCCCAAACAAAGCAGCACACGGTCACCATTTTATGCCACAACAACAAACTCACTAGTGGATGTACCTATTGGGGTTCCGACAAGTGTACGCCCTGTGCGCCTTGTCTTTTCTTTTATCTTCAATCAGGATGCTTGTCTTCTTCTTCATCCAACGAAACTATATCGAGGCGTTAATTTTCCATATCAACACTTACTTTATTAAGCAGCATAATAGATGCCACAAAACTATTTAAGGCGCTTAGACTATGCTACTGTACGGAGCTTGAGGTACCGGTATTTCCACAATAGGTCACAAGATCACACCCATTCTTTATTCTACGTATATCAATCTATATATCGAGACTACGGTGACCATGTCCCTTTTACGCTAGCTGTATTTGTGACCACACACCTTCAAGTTGGTAAGCTGATTCAAGATACACCTGTACTCTAGTCTAATAATCGATTGAAACCACAATGACCACACCCCTTTTTGGGTGTAAGAAGTTTCACCCCTCTAATACAGCAGTCACCCTAATAGAACAGTCACATGTTTATAGCTAGCTGTATGCTTTAACAAAAAAAAACTAAACAAACTAGTATATTAAAAATTATGAATTTAAAAATGAAGCAGGGATCCAAGCAATAAAAAGTAGTGAAACAAGAGATGAACAATGGCAGCTATTACAGCATAGCTCAGTGGGAAATCCCTACTTTGGCACTGAACACAAAATAATTGTTATACCATATCAAAATAGGGATTTCCCACTGAGCTATGCTGTAATAGCTACCATTGTTCATAACTTGTTTCACTACTTTTTATCGCTTGGATCCCTACTTCATTATTAAATTTACAATATTTTTTATTGTTAACCTAAGATGAATGTCCTGGAATGCATTCACATTGCATCCTATCCCAGGCCAACCCACCTTGTCATATCGTGCGGAGTTGTGCTCAGGTTAAAAGGATGCACTTCATGACCTCATAATGAATCCACATCATTACTGGGTGCTCTCATAGGTGGCCCTATTAATAAGGTTTCTGTCTCTTCTTAGAAACTTAGAAATGCATCTTGAAAATGAAGTAAACTACTTAATTGTTCTATTGCCGCACATACTGTACTACAGCAAGTGTAAGTGAGGAACTTTGTGCATCTGTTCCACCTCATGGAGATCTTGCACAGCATGTGAAGCACACTCCAAAAAAGTATGAGCCTTCTAAGGGGTCTGTACATGTCCTCTTCCATATGAGTTTCAGAAACAATGTTGACTAGAATCACCAATGCAAGTTGTAACTGAAACCTCTGGCTGACTGCTCTGTTAGAGTTATTGCATTGAATACCCTATTAGAGTATCACTAGTATTATACTGCTTCATTTCGTGTCCTCAATCTTTTGTTTCATTAATTTAAAAATTTTCCATTACTTTTGTGTGGAGCAATCTTCAAACAGCTATAATCTTTCTGTGAGGGATGGCCTGCTGCTTTGAAACTGTTGCAGAGACATCATTGCGTTTATTGTGTGTTGGATATTCTATCTAACAGATGGAAAAAATATTAAACTTAGTTTCAACTCCTTGGTTTATACTGCATGACTATAGCCAACTGTTGTATTAGCATGTTTGACTGTTTTACCAGAGTATCTTTGTCTTCCTGTGATAATTTTTGGTACAACTGCCAAGCCTACTGTGATGGCCATATTATAAAATTATAATGATGTCAGATAGTATCCACTAAACTTGCAGGAAGCATTCAAGAAGAAAACTCAATCTTACTTAACTACTAGCACAGTGGTACATATACTGTAACTTATCACTAATGTATACAATTAAACTACTCCTTATGAATACAGCAGCTAGTGTAATGGTAAGTACTATCAGTATCTAAGTACAAACATACTTTACAGCATAGAATGCAGGATATCCACTAGGATATCTAACTAGTTGCTGTGACCACTGGTGACAATCTGGCCTTGATAGCTATAGTGTATTACAAACTGTAGTAAGTTAACCTCCACTGTTTACACAAAAACACACACACACACACACACACACACACACACACACACACACAACTCAGGGTAAACACATACATACACACATAGATTATAGTATGTTCACGTTGAGCTGAATCGTCAAAAACATTTAATAACTCATGGATGCAAATACACACGATCTTGAAATTTGGCTCATTTGTAGTGCTGCTTGACCCGCTAAAAATATTTCAAAATCTTTTTGTTCAAATATTTGACATAATATTTACAGCCAACCAAACTTTTCACAATACATTCCCTATGGGGAAGCCATATAAGTACAGTGTCCATCGCAGCCCTTTCCCGAACTTGTAATGGAGCCAAACCGTACGTGTCTGTTGTTGACACCTTCATCTGGTTGGCTGAATGTTAACTCCGTTGAGAAAAAATCCACTTTTAATTTTTAGCTGTTTTTCAGGATTCAGCTCAACGTGAATATACTACAGTATCAAACCTACCCTTTCCTGAATAAGGTCCAACACTGATCCATTGTGACTTACTCCAACAGAAATGATTCCCTAAAGCAAAAAAAATATCAATTGACTAGCATGTACTTGTCGTCTGTGCTTAAACTAAATAAATATCATGGCAAATTGTGAGAGTGAACATAAAGAGGTTGACTATTCACAGCTGTAATAATACTCCCAAACATCTATGCTGTGTTGTATGATAGTAGAGTTGCAAGGGGTAGTCATTCCTATACCACCTGATGATACACTTACAACCAGGATCAAGATCCAATCAAGTGATTAACAGGTTATTGCACATTGAATCAAGCAATCAAGATGTCTGCAAAAATGACAATCAAGCACCTAACTTTAACAACACAATAATTTACTATACTTTTACGGTTGGCTATCAAGAATCAAGACTTGTTTATAGATAAGATAAAGCAATCAAACAGAAGTTTCACTGATCAAAATTATTGATTCTCACTGCAAGTGTAGACGGTATGGAAGTGACTACCCCCCAAGTTGGTATCGCTACTATCAAGATACTCTAACACAGCAGTTATCTGTCAATTATGTTTGAAGACATGATGATTAGAAAGATTGGCATTGAATCAGTAGCTTTACAAAAAATTGGTTCAGACTGATTTTGCTTAAATCGTCCAGATCAGATACTGGATCGGTACATCTCTAGTTAGGAGTATCCTAAGCACATTGTTAATAATGCTTGGGGTAGGGATTTGCATCATAAATTTGATCCCAGGGTCAGAAATGTGTCATTGAATTTATAAACCCTCACTTGGGGGTAGGTGTAGTCCCTACCCAAACACAAAAGGGAAAAGGAGGTATACGCACTAGACTAGAGGTAGGCGTGGATTAATGGGAGCATTACAACACACAATTTATGCAAACTGTTCACAAACTTATATAAGTTATTAGCACCTCGTATACTGGGTGTTGTACTATCGCTTACCTCCGGATTGCTATCTTTAATGTATGGATTCCTGTCATATCTTAAGAACGCTTCCAGCAACTTCACTTCTCCTTTTTCTGAAGCAAACCTATTAGACGCGTACCAACTGTCCAGCTTCGCTCGCATCGGTTCAGCCATCGTGGTTTCAGTGGTTGCTCAGTATCTATAGAACACGTACACGGTACACTACATGCATAAAATTCTAAGCGCATGCGCTTAAATACCTTACAAAACTTTGCTTTGCTCCGAACAATCGTTTTTCGTAGATTCACGTGCTTTAAACTAGCATGTATTTAAGTGTATACTCCGGCCTCGAAATGAGTACTTGCAATTGTCTAGCACTCTTTTTTGATAAGCCCCTGCGCGTAAATCACGGCAAGATCATTTAGATATGATTGTGGTTTAAATTTCTTTCTCCTCGCGTTTCTCTACTAGTATTTATGGCTACGGATCAGTTTATATTGGACACGCACACTATTATAAAGGCAAGCCAAATGTTTATAAAAGTGTTAATTCACAAATTAGCCCTGTTTTGGTGGTCGCACGTGACCGAGGACTAGTTTTTGTGTCTCATTATTCAATAATGATGGTCCATATCTGATGTGAGTCGACAGCGCGCTCACAGGCATGCAGCTTGTTTTGCCTGCTGGTTCTGGTACTATACTACAATGCTGACTGAGTTCGTTTATGTTCTTTTTTAGCCGGTTGACGGAGTTTACAATCACCCAGATTCAAAATGTGTAGAGAAGTTCAGAAATAAGGTAATCGTCTTTTTGTTTGTGTATATGTAGAACTAATACTGCAATAAATTGTTACAGTTTAAAATCAACATTCTGAAGAATGCGTTCGACCATTTAGAGTTTGACATGATTGGTGTAGATGCTTCAATTTCCAACGCAATCAGAAGAATTTTACTTGCAGAGGTAAGTGATGGCATGTCACTCCAATAAGCACGGTACTACTATCTGTGGTCGCGGTCAAAGCCATTCAAGATTGATTTTGAGTTTGACTGTGAAGATTTGCCTTGTCCACCGACTTGGTTCCCTATATTTTCATGCACTACTCGTAACTGCTACTTACCTATGCACCTTTGAGTGTGTAGCTTGACCGTCATCCATCATTTAAAATCAGCCTTTTCACTGACCTTTTGCTTTGACCTCAGTTGCAGATGGTAGTACAGTGGTTATTGGCCCCCTTGAGTAAGTGGTATTGTACTGTGTAATGTAGATACTGTGTGAGAATTCTCCATGGTTTTATTCATTTGAACATATCACACCAAGATTGTTCCCACCCCTACAAGAAGTGGTTGGGGATCTTGATCCCCAGGAGGCCAAGATTACTTTTAACAACAATGGTTCCCACCAAACTACATATGGTCCACCCCTCAAATTTAAGGGCAGCCAGAGGACTAGCTAGTTTTTGCAGTCAAAATGGTCCACAGGATTTGGTCTTATGTGTTTGCATGTGTAGCCAGAATGGCAACTGAATAGTCTATACAGCAGTAATTAAGGGGGACGGCGTGATAGTAGTAGCCTTCTGCAGCGATCTACGTGAAGGATTGCCTCGTAGTTCACGGATAACTCAAGCCTGTCGTTAACCTTCAAGTCTATTTACTGCACACACTAAAATCACGTGATCATTTACATTACATCATACACTACTAATTCTATATAACGCTATACTAATGTAAGTCAGTCCGTGACATCCTCGGGGGGGGTGCCAAGTTCCTTGATCCAGTGTTTTACCTTGTCCATACCCCTCTTTGCGGCTCTTCGTTTAGGATGTTCCCTTCCACTATTCTTATCTTCACTGTTGGCTGCACTGTTAAGTTTATCATGAGACTGAGAAGTTTTGTCACTTGCTGTCGGATTAGAGGATACTTCTAAGGGAATAAGTTTAGCTATAGGACGATTAGTTCTTCCATGTGTTGTTCTAATGTTTGCAGCCCGGACCAGTCCATCATTTCCCTTCAACAACTCTTCCACTACTGCCAATCTCCATGAAATCCTAGGGCTCTCATCATACACTAATACAACGTCCCCTTGCTTGATTCGTTGGTCATTGTTCCCTGAAGCTCTGTGATGTTCTCTGAGTGAGGTGAGGTATTCGTGCCTCCATCGGAACCAGAACTGATTTAGCAGAGCTGCTTGTATCTGTGCTCTTCGAATTACTTCTGAGGAGTTGCCAAACGTGGGGTCATCTATTTCTTGCTCCATTACATACTCGTGGGGAAGTGACACAATACGACGACCATGTAAAAGGTGAGATGGGGTTAGGGGTTCATCATCGTCTAGCTCTGAGGACACGTGTGTCAAAGGTCTATTGTTTAGAATGGCCTCAACTTCAACCACCAGTGTTTGAAGGACTAGGAGTGAAACTCTTGATCTGCCAAGCACCTTCTTCAGGGCCATCTTGGTGAGACCAATTAGACGCTCCCACCAGCCACCGTACCAAGGAGCACGTTTTGGTATAAAACGCCATTGCACACCACGTCTCCCCAGTGCTTCAGTAAGGTGGTCTGATTTCAATAGCTGTTGTAGATCTTCTGCAGCTGCTGTATATGTTGAGGCATTATCGGACACCAGAATTTGTGGTAAGGATTTGCGGCTAGAAAACCTCCTAAATGCAAGTAGAAATGTTTCCACTGTCAAGTCTGTCACAACTTCGAGATGGATAGCCCTGCTTGTAGCACATGTAAATAAACATACATACACTTTGGCTTCTGAATTCATATGTCGTACATACATTGCACCGGTAAAATCAATACCTGTGACCTCAAAGGGTTCAGACTCACGTGTTCTGATCTCTGGTAGTGGTGCAGGGTCCGGAATGGTGTATGGCTTTCCCATGTGTCTACAACAAGTAGTACAGTGGAGGAGGATTGACTTGATACGTTGCCTTCCAGTTGGGATCCAGAATTTCTGTCTGATCATAGTCAAGGTTGAATTGGTGCCGGCATGAAACAATCTGACATGAGCATCTAAGATGATGAGAGATGTTAAATGGTGCTTTGGTGGTAATAGCAAAGGAAATTTGGCAGTTGCACTTAGGGGGGCATTGTGAATTCTGCCTCCACAACGAAGTAGTCCATCATCAAGAAACAGGCGTAACTGACGGATAAGGGTGTTTCTCTTCCTACGAGACTTGGTAGTAATGTTGACTAGAACATTGCTGTAAACTTCTTGTTGGCTTGTCTTTACCCACTTCACTTCAGCGTAGCATAGTTCAGAAGGTGTCAATGGTCCTGTTGATCTTTCCTGATGTTGTGCTCGGCAGTTTGCAATGAATCTCAACACATAGGCTGACACTGCTAGTAGCTTGGAGAGAGTGCTGTGTTTGGAGATGTCAATTACACATTGAATACCAGTAGGATGTGACTCTGAAGCATTGGATGGTTGAAATTCTGTGGCAGTGACGGCTAATGCTTGCAGTTCAACAGTAGGTGAGTACTGCCAAGTAGGCCAACTGTCATCACAAGCAAGCCACTGGGGTCCGTGTTTCCACAATTCAGACAACTTCAGTTGTGAAGCGGTGATTCCTCTGGTCAGCAAATCTGCAGGGTTGTCCTGTGTTGGGCAATATCGCCAAGCATGTGGTTCTGAGAGGTGGTGAATTTCAGATATGCGGTTGGCTACAAATGTGTTGGTCCGTTTCTCACCCTGTATCCAGTGCAGGACAATTTGGCTGTCTGACCAGAAACAAGTGGATAAACTGAGAGGGTGAAGAGCTTGTAAAATACAATTGCATAGTCGCACTGCTGTGAGAGCACCCATCAGCTCAAGTTTAGGTAATGTTAGTGGTTTGAGGGGTGCGACCCTGGACTTAGCCATGACGAATGAAGTACTATTTCCTCTACAAATGAAAGCCACTGCTCCATAAGCTGTCAGACTGGCATCAGCAAACACGCGAAGTTTGTCAAGTTGATTTGACAAATTGACTGTAGGGAAGTACTGCCTGGGGATCTGTACACTTCTGGCATCCTGGATATTCGTTGCTATGTTCAGCCACTGTGTTTGGTCTTCGTCGGATAGTGGTTCATCCCAGTCCAAGTTACGTTGCCACAATGATTGCATAAATATCTTGGCTCTGACTGTCATGGGAGACAACAGTCCTAGTGGGTCGAAAACCTTGGAGGACTCCTTCAACACTTCTCTCTTTGTGACTAGTGAAGTGATACTTGGAATAGGTGACTTGGACGTGAGGTGTAGAGTGTCTGCTTGTGTGTCCCACTGTAGTCCCAAGACATTGACTGGGTTGCTCAGGTCTGCTACCTTGTCTCTGGTTGCTTGCTCTGTGAGTTTGCAGCTGTTTGATGCCCAACTTCTTAGATTAAAATGTGCCTCTGTCATTATGGATCGAGCATTCTTGTATAACTGAACAGCCTCTGATTCTGAAGAGCATCCAGACACTATGTTATCTACATATAGGTTGGCGAGATGTTCTGGGCAATGGGTGAGTTGTGCTGGGACAAATGACAGTGTAAGGCAGCATTTAACATGAAAGGTGAGCACACAGCACCAAACAAAACTACTCTAAATCTGTAAGTTACAAACTCACTCTCTGGGTCCTTTGGGTTACTCAGCCACAGAAATCTTGTCCAATCTCTATCATCCTCATGAAGAGAGATGTACAGAAATGCCTTCTCTATGTCTGTACATATTCCAATGGTGTGAAGGCGGAAACGAAGAATGATAGAGCACAGATCATTCAGCTGGGGTTGGCCTGTGAGCAAACAGTCATTCAGACTTGGTTGATTCCTGGCTTGATGGCAACTGCAATCATAAACTATCCGAAGCGGGATAGTAGGTGAGTCTTTGCGGACAGCATGATGTGGAATATAGTGGCATCTAGAGGTGTTGGTTGGGTGTTCTACTTTCTCGATAAAGCCACGCTGCTCCTGATCAGCTAGGATGTCATTGTACTTGGCAAGTAAATGAGAATTCTGTGCCAGTTTGCGAGCCAATGTTCTTGTTCGGTGAATACAAGTTGAGAGATTTGTGGGAAGGGGAGCATGATTGTCCTTCCATGGGAAACGAGCACTGTATGAACCATCAGTCAAGCGTGTCACATTGTTGGCAATGTATGTGTCAAGAGTACTGTTAGTGGATTCCTCCTTTGGCGTGATTCCTACCGATTCTACAGACCAGAATTGCTCTAGGTTAGGAGTAGGTTGAGCTGCAACATGAAATGAACTAACAACTGGCTTCCTTGCAGAGGGTGTCTCTATTGGACCTGACAGAAGATAGCCGAGTTTGGATTTAACGGCAGTAGGACCATTGCCTCTGATCACATGGTCCTCCACAATGTTCCAATATTGGTCAGCTCCTATTAGTAGAGTGATAGAAAATTGATCAGTTGGAGGAATCGGGTGAGCCAAACGTAATCCTTTGAGATAGGGGAGGTTCGTGAGTGATGTTTGATCCACTGTATGTATCGGTGCGGCAATTGTCGGCACAATCAGGACGGTTAATGGTAACAGTTTACCAGAAATACTATGGAGGTTTATTGTTGCAACATCAAACTTGCTCGTGTTGCTGGTACTACTACCAAAGGTGGACAGGGAAAGTTCTATACTGTCATGTGGTTGTATCTGTAAGCATTCTGCTAAGCCTTTGGTAAGGAAGGAGCGTTGAGACCCCTCATCAAAGAGGATATTTGATTCCACATATGTGCCTCCAGCTGAAATGGTAGCTACTGCAGTCTTGAGCAGGCAAGTGTTGCTGCTTGCCAGGTGTAGTGAAGCTGATGTGGTTGGTTCTGAGACAATGGTACTGAAGGATCCTTCTGTGGTAAGAGAGGTTGATTCAGTGTTGGGTCCAGGTCGAATGGTCTCCTGTTTCTTCGGATTGGCTTCACTGCAAAGGCTGGTATGGTGCTTACGTTGGCACTTGCGGCAGCGATACCTTGAATTGCAGACACTGACTTTATGCTTCCCAAGATAGTTGAAGCAGAGGTTCTTCTCGGTTACCAGCTCCTTGCGTGCTTGACTGGTTGCTACGGTCTGGCAATCTGAAGGGGAGTGGGCTCCCTTGCAGAAAACACATGTGCGTTGAGCAGGTGTACTGGATCGTCCTGTGTGTTTGTTGATGGCCTTACTTGTGCCAGCATGAAAGGCTGCAGTGGGGTGAGTACTCTGAAAGGCATGACCTGTCACAAGTTCTGATTCAAATACCCTGACTTCCTTCTTGATTGCGTTTTGTAATTCTGTCAAGGTCCACTCATCGCTGTCATGTTCTCTAACCATAGTCTTCCTTGTAGCCGGTGGTAACTTGTTTAGAATTATTGGGACTAATAGATTCTCATAGGTGTCTGTGGCTTTGCCCAAGGAGGAGAGACTTCTTACATGTCTTTCAATAGTGTCATAAAACTGTTGCAAGCCAGTGAGTGTATTAGGGGGCTTTGGAAGATCTATAAAAGCTTGCATGTGGGCTGCAACTAACTTGTGAGAGCTGCCATAGCGGTCTTTGAGGAGTGTCAATGAAAATCCAGCAACAACTTGAGAGGCTTCACCGCGAAGAAGTGATCTGAGATAGTTCAACTTCTGGACTTCAGAAATAGCAGGGTTGCTGTGCACAGCGGCATCGAAGCCATCCCAGAAGGGCTGCCATTCCAGTGCGTTACCGGAGAAAGTAGGTAAATCAAGCCTGGGTAATCGCACGGTTGTGTTAACTGCCTGTGTGACCTGTGACGCTTTGGTAGGAGGATGAGGACTGGCTGATGTGTTTGTATCTGCTTTCATTGTCAGTGATGAAGTATCAGAGGAACGTGAAGCATCTTTGGTCTCAACTGTGTCTGTTTTAGATTCTAGTGTTACTGGTGGTTCTGTGATACTAGCACTAGGTGGGCGGTGTGTTTCTGTATCCTTAGGCTGTGGTACGACTGATATGGGTAGTTCCAGTACCTGAAGACGTTTCTGTAGTCGCTTCCCTTTTGACAGAGTCCTTGATATTTCTGATTGAAGTTCTTCTGATTCCATACCTCCATTTCCAGTTCATCTTCGTTGGTTAAAGCCAAAATCTGCTTGTCTAAATCTGTCAGTATTGTTTTCTTCCTGTCCAGCTGTAAGATCAGTTCGTCGAGTGTGTCAGCATCGTCTTCTTCAGGTGTAGAGGTGTTGCACCGTTCCAGTAACTCGTTGGTAGAGGTAAAGAGACGTTTCAGGTGAGCGCGGTATCCACGACGAGACTGAACGAGGCGTTTGAGTTCATCGGCCATGGTAGAGGCTCCAGTCGGCGTTGCTGTGGATGAAACAAACAAAGAAATGTTCTGAAAATGTTTCGCTTGCCTTAGTTGGTACCGTTAAACTGCCACGGTACCACGACGTTTAAGTAGCGGGTTAACAATGAGACTAAGGCGAAACGAATCTTCTCCCTTTACAGCACCAGAAATAAGGGGGACGGCGTGATAGTAGTAGCCTTCTGCAGCGATCTACGTGAAGGATTGCCTTGTAGTTCACGGATAACTCAAGCCTGTCGTTAACCTTCAAGTCTATTTACTGCACACACTAAAATCACGTGATCATTTACATTACATCATACACTACTAATTCTATATAACGCTATACTAATGTAAGTCAGTCCGTGACAGTAATGTTACTGCAATAGTTTTGTTTAAGTGCGATAAATTTACCTTATGCAAGTAAGACACATGCACTGTAGCTATTCTTGTATACATATGCAGAAATGGCTGCTATAACCCATGCGTAATTCCTACTTAGCCCTTAAACCCACATAGACCAGAAAACCAGCCCCAAATACGTGTGCCTTGCACAAAGCGCTGTAACTTTCAAAGCATTCGTCCTATGCTTACACGATTACATCATTCTACTTGTGATGTAACAAGGATTAAAATGGGTACCTAGAGGTTTCCCCTAACGCTAAAAAGAGAGACTATAACTAGCCTACATTTTTGGCAGGGAAACACACATACCCTTTACATACCTTTAAAATGATCCATAACTCGGTGATGATCACTCCTATCAACTTGCAACAACTTCCGTTCATTTCACCATAAAATTTTGTATCAGGCCACATATAGCTCACTTGAGTAAACTCACAATCGAAATGAAAATTGTGGCAAGAATTTTGAAACACGGAGACATGACTTGTTGATGTTCATTGCTTCATAACAAGTAAGACGACGCTGTTAGAGTGTTCATTTAACCTTCTCCAAGTAGTCCAGTGAACAGACTTTGGAACAATGTGTTGTTGTAGGCTATAAGAATTAAGTTACCCCCCCTCTAATGTGTCCATATTGTGTAAACACGCAGTTCTTTGCAGGTTTAAGGGGTAAATTCCTAATATTTACGTGCACATATTTGTAGCATGGTTCATCATTATTGAACATAATATGGTACGACAACAAAGGAAAGAATGATACCAGTCGTGTTTGAAGCAACCTAGCTGCTAGTTGGGTACTAGCAAGTTTTGTGGCCATTTTGTTTCATTTTCGGCTGTACACTCATCACATTTGTTTGAATTTAGACAAGAATAGTTGCAGAGGTGCAAACAATCCACTGAAAAGGGCAAAATTACCACAAGTATGTGTTAGTGGGAGCTATTGTTGTACCACCTGAAAACTATTTCACTGACATTTGGGAATTTATGATAAGGTCATTGTACAGTATGTGCGTGTGTGCGTGTGTGTGTGTGTGTGTTAATGTTACTGGATTACTGTACTAACCAATAGGTTCCCACTATGGCCATTGAGAAGGTGTTCATGTATGATAACACCTCCATCATACAGGATGAGGTATGTATCTAATGTGTATTTTGTTGGATATAAATTCACAGATAATATGTTTCAGCAAGAGTTAATAATAAGAGAGGAGAGTATCTAACGCCGTATAGTCCTGTAACAGATGATTGCGCAGAAGTTAAACGGCTTCTTTTCCGCGTAACGTACAGACTGGCTAGTATATTTTCGAATTTAACCACAAAGGCTATCCCAGACACGAGGGCGTGCGTTCAACTCGATGTTCAAATTCACCACGAAGAGCATCGTTCTGTTGCGTAAAGAAGTGTGACTGTTAACCTCGAAGATAACTCTGGGGGAGAGCGTCTGAGAAACCAATAAACACTGAACCAAAGGTGGAGTATCGCTTCGAATTTTCACTGCATCGCCATGTTACCCTACCTTTGAGCATTCTTCAATTGAAGGAGCACTGTTCCCTGTACATACAGCTCAGTGTTTAGTTCAGTCTTCGAATATTCTCGAGGATTCATCACGGTGCGGCTAAACTAATTGCGGTAAGGAAACGAACAAATACTAGAAGCCTATATGTTACACGGAAAGGAAGCCGTTTAACTTCTGCGCAATCATCTATTACAGGCCTATACAGCGTTAGACACTCTCCTCTCTTATTATTAACTCTTGGTTTCAGACTTTACTGTTTTCTTAGACCACTTATAGACATAGTTTGATGTCTAAACGGTTATAGACAAGTCACTGTAAAGGCCTCCCTTATAACATCTTCCCCCTGAGTGATTTTGGACCCCTGGAATCTATTGGTGGACACGAGTGCATGTACGCATGCGCAACAGTAATAGTGGGACAAATGTCACAGGATCAGCTATAGAATGGATTACTCGGTTAATGAACTGTATAGAATAGAGTGCAAGACATTTTTTTTGCTTGTTCGTACCAAAGTTTAGACTTTGCTGTTTGTAAGTTCATTCCAGTTTCTACTATGTGAACAAAATCAACATAGTCAACCATCATAGTTTATAGTGAGTATTCAGATATGTATATAGTAGTTCTATGTATTGGATGGATAGAGTCACCTGATTCAGCTATTGGTCCCTGAGAATTTACCCATTGTATAATTACGCGTGTATATTGGAACACAGGTAGAATAGTACATATGACCTTGTCTTTTGCAGGTGTTAGCTCATCGGTTGGGACTAATTCCTATTTTAGCTGACCCAAGAGAATTTGACTTCATGCCATCAAGTGAGTGATTTTGTGTGTTGTGTTATTTAATGCATGCAAGCATAGGGGTGGGCAATATACCAACATTTGGTTGTTATGCAATATCTTTTTTAAACTGAATAATTAATACCGTGTACAGATATATTGAGAGTACTGGAAGTTACAAATTATTCAAACAGTATTATGGCAGAAGTAGTTAGCAAGGGTGGAGCAAAGAGCATAGCATGGGACTACTAGAAACGTGCTAATGGAAGACCAGTTGAATATGGCAGTGCTACAGTATTTGTCACCTCTGTTGAGAAAATCTGTTGGCTAATACCTCCAATTCATTTTCCCGCTTGCAGAGTAAGCACTGCGTAGGTACGTAGGTAGTCTGCAATGAGGCTATTGATGAATGGATGCTTATACAATACTGTATTTAGTGGGTATTTAGTAACTCCACTTTATTTATAGTTTTCGTGGTATGATAGTGATCAATACTGCCCACCCCTATGCAAGTAGTGTGATTTTAATATCATATAGTAGTACTGTACATATGTTAGGGATCGTGGAGGCCTACATTGTCGCACAAAAATATTTACCAAATACCTTAATGGCTTCTTGGCAGTATTGCTTAAGTAGAGAATTAAGCCCGGAGTGTTTATGGAGCAGCAAAAAAAACCACTTCTGATAAGTTGCTATGAAATTTAATTTTAAAGTAGAATTTTAACTGACTGACTAACTGCCTGTCTGATGCCTTCAGACAAGTTTGGCTAAGGCTACAGGCTTGATTTTTTCAGTTAGATGTCACTTCAGCCTGACAGGCGCCTTTTATCATGCTGTACAATGTGCGCATCATGGACTTACCTTTGTGTCCCATTCCTTTTTGCTGACAGTGCCAAGGTGTTGGTTCACAGTAAAACATTATGGTTTCCCTGTGCTAACTATCACATGTAAAACAGCAATCATTCATAGGTACTAGATTGATTGCTCTGTGACAGGCTGAACATAGCTGAAAATAGCTGAAAATGAAGCACAGTCCATACAAAATTAAAACCCACAATCAAACCTCAAAGGTTCTACTATAAATAGAGTTGATTTTACCTCACTGTATCTGAAGAAAGAAGAGGATTCAGCTACAAACAATTCATCCTGTTTTTTTGGAGGGCTCCAGTCTAAATGGACAGGAAGCCTGATCAGTACTGGCCTCTGTGTTCTGAATCTTCTGTACAGGGTGTATTTTAGGAGGTGGGTGGATATTGTAGGTCCTGTGTTCTGATCGTTCTTAAGAGTACTCTACACAGATTAGCTGTCTTACATCCAGTGTTGCAAGAACTAAATGGAATATGTGTTAGTGGGATATATAATAACAAGTTAATAACAAGAGAGGAGAGTGTCTAATGCCGTATAGTCCTGCAATAGATGATTGCGTAGAAGTTTAATGGCTTCCTTTCTGCATAACATACAGACTGGCTAGTATATTTTTGCAATTGACCACAAAGACTATCCCAGACACAAGGGTGTGCGTTCATGTTCACCACAAAGAGCATTGCTCTGTTGTGTAAAGAAGCGTGGCTGTTAACCTCGAACATAACTCTGGGGGAGCGCGTCTGAGAAACCAATAACTCTGAACTGAAGCTAGGTGGAGTATCGCTTAGAATTTTCACTGCGTCGCCATGTTACCCTACCTCTGAGCATTCTTCAATTGAAGGAGCACTGTTCCCTGTATGTACCAGCTCAGTCTTTGGTTCAGTCTTCGAATATTCTCGAGGATTCATCACGGTGTGGCTAAACTAACTGCGGTAACGAAACGAACAAATACTAAAAGCCTGTACGTTACACGGAAAAGAAGCCGTTTAACTTCTGCGCAATCATCTATTACAGGCCTATCCAGTGTTAGACACTCTCCTCTCTTATTATTAACTCTTGATAATAAGTTGTGTAGCACTGTAGTTTGGCCAATTGCGTAAAGCATAATGTGTCACACATTGTACTGGTAGTGTATACATATTATCCTTATTGAGGTACAACACATTGACACAATGAACAGTTAGTATAGTCATTGGATGATACAATCACGGGGACGTATCTTCATCTCCATTGAGATAAGACCGTAGGCTTTGGAATTTAAATATATCCAAGGTGGTTGACGATTTGGATTGATATGATAGCAGCTATTGTACCACCACCCACTAGCACCAAGATCTGCACAATTAACAGTATGCCTGTCATTGTCATTATCGAGTGTTGTGAATTTCATGCCGTTGTGTCGACCAGTTGCAAACGGACTAGTAGGTGTAATGCCAGTAAATCCTGAAGCTGCCAACTGGTAGTTGTCACTAGCACTCCCTACCCTAAAGCTGTTGTAGTGTACATAGGATCTGGTACCATTTTCAAATTGAAAGTCAATCCTCAACTCCCACTGACCTATCTGTGTAAACAAATGTAGTCCCTTGAGACCATACCATAGTTTATTACTGTCAAGGACTCCAAATCCTTCTTCATACTCTTTCCAAGTCCTGTTAAAATAGTTCACTCCATCTTTAACATTTCTCTGTATGACCATCCATCCTCCATGACTGGTGTCCATGTCACAGTAAACATCAATTGATAGAACAGTAAAGCGAAAGGATTCACAACTATCATTGGACACTAACTGGTAGGTGCCAGAGGGAGCTTTATTACGCGGCAGGTAAGCTAGGTCACAGCAACTTCTGATGGTCATCGTATCTGGAGTACATTTGGTCTTGAACTGGTTACACTGTTGGAGGAGGTTATCACATTGTTGATCAGCATTAGTAGCCAGTAGTGAGCTGACTAGTATGAGCAGTATGACTAGTTGACTCTTCATATCTACTATACTGTATAGTTGATCAGTTAATGTGAACTAGCAGTAGTTGATGTTATTTATACTAACAATATTGTTTATGTCAGTTGGGCCAATAGTTTTTGTTGTCATCATCTCTCACTTTGTTAGTGGACACAATAATGATGTCAGTAGGTAACATCAGACTGTAGTTTTGTGAATGGATAGAAGACATTATGCACAACAATGATGGCTAAGACTACGGGATCATTTTTTTCACTGTTAGACGCTGCTTTAATCTAAAAGGTACCTTTAAGCATTATTGCAGTTCATGCATCATGGACTTACCTTGTCCTCCTTTGTGTTGCATTTCTTTTCACTAACAGTCAATTCATGGCAGCATATCCATGACTTTGTATTGAAAATTGTATTTTTTTTTTTTTAATCATGTCTCCAACAAT
Source organism: Dysidea avara (assembly GCF_963678975.1). Taxonomy (NCBI): domain Eukaryota; kingdom Metazoa; phylum Porifera; class Demospongiae; order Dictyoceratida; family Dysideidae; genus Dysidea; species Dysidea avara. Next base: position 29,180,756 of record NC_089280.1, read on the forward strand.
TGAAGTAAAAAGATTGGTTGTAAGCTAGCTTCACGTCTCATTCTCCGTGTGTACAGCTTGGCAGTACTGGTTAGACATAATTTAAATCCTAATGTACTTTCAGAGTGACCCTGACCTCTTCCAACAATTTTCTACAGAATTTTATTTAACTACATTTAATTTGTTACCAGCCAATTTTTGACTATGGACTCATTTATTTGCTGTTTTACGTCGCTCATGCCTTTACACCACCACAGCAGCTACAAAACATGCATCAAGGACTTACGTTTGTCCTCTTGTGTGTCCCAATCCTTTCTCCACTGCCGCATATGTAAGTGTTGATTTGCAGGTAGCATAGCAATGGCTTCCTAGTGACTATCAGTTTTATAGTGAAAATCATCTGTATTTTCTGTAGTAACTGGATTGATTGTTTCTTTGTTTGTACCGCTACAGCATTGCTGTAAACAATGGCTGAGCATGGCTGAGCATTGCTGGCCATTCCATTTTTCAGGAGTTGATGGAAGTTTTCCATATCTTCCATAGTATAATAAAATGTATTAATTTGAAACTCATTTTGAGCTTCATTTTGTTGTGATGACCTCATGCATATTTCTAGAGCTGTGAAACTGGACAGAATATCATAAACCAGTTACCAAGCAGATCATAACTGTCGGATATCTGGTTAACTTAATTGTCTAAAAATTTTCAGATATTTTATGCTATACGCAGTATTTAGGCTACTTTCACCTTGAAATTTGTAGTATGGTTTGTTTAATTGTCTATATGGTGGCCAAAGTACCTAATAGGCACCATGTATATACTACAAGTACGACATCATAATGTTCGGGAATGATGAAAACACACATTGTTGATTGAAAATGTTAGAGATCGGTTATACAGAAAAATAACTGATAACTGAATTTATAAAAATAACTGGTCGGTTAACTGGTTTACCCGGTAAAGTTTCACAGCTCTACTTTTTTCTGAATACGAACATCTCCTTGAGGAAAGAATTAACTTCGTAATTTCCACAAAATTTGCTGTGTTCATTATCTTCCCTGTGTGGTATACATATGGGTTGTAAAAAAAAATGAAAAGACTTTTTCTGATTAAGTAAGGGAGGTCATACATCAAGTGGGTTGTGCTATGATTGTTACTTCCTATTGTGTGGTCTAGTCCACCCACTGAGTGGTATAGCTACCAACAATGTCATATTGTGGTCTAGACTGTTGTACCACATGTTGTTATTAAAACTGATGTCATTCCATGTGGCTTTCACCTTAGATTTAACTCCCTGAGTGCTATATCAGGTGTATCTGGATAGCCACATGTGTGACTATAATTATTATAGTCATACTGGAAGCGACCTACGTAGCTGACATTATTGTGATTCAGGTAGCTTGGATTTCTTACAGCTCCCCTAGTTACAGGGGGTGTATGCTTGGTACTAGGAAGCTGGTAGGCAGACCCTACGATTAGTCACATGCCTCACGTGATAGTTATCCCGTCAATGAAGAGGGATATGTGACCCAGTCTGGGAAAACCGGTCTTATCGCCCATTTAAAAGTATCAAGAAACACCGGTTTTAAGTATTTAGTGTGTTGTAGCTCGCCAATGGTTGAAGCTATGTGTACCAAATTTTCACACGTTTTACACCAATTCCTTACCTTCCAGAGCATCCACTGTGCAAGTAGCCAACAACTGAGTTTCCTGCCATTTTAGATAGTTTTTAAACCTGTATCAGGCAAGCTGCAAAAAAGGTGGGAGGTGGGGGAGCCTGGAAGGCAGGCAAGATGGTGTTCAAAAATTGATAAGGAAGGTGTGGGGATGAATTAGGCCAAGTTTTGTACCCATTCAGGTCTCAAAACTGGCTAAAATGAAAGGAAATTCATAGCAGAGGTACTTATTCAACATCACAGAGCTGTACAGCCACATACAGTCATCCCCAGGCTGAGCAGAGTTCCATTAAGGCACCACACTGCATGCACGGATCACCACTGGGCTTGGGAAAAAGCAGCCAGCAAAACCAGACCACTCAAGTCTAGCTGATTTTGATTGTGGAATTAGATAGTTTATTCGTGTAGCTTTGTGTCCTGGATGAAAAATCGAATCTGCTGACATGGGCGATAAGACCGGTTTTTTCAGACTGGGTCACATACATGTCACATAGTGTAAGGCATGCATTTCTGAGTACAAGGTATAATTTGTTTAGGACACTTTTGTTGACCTATTACTACATGTATATCTATGGCTATAGTGATAAACCTGTCTACATACCCTAATTGGTCCATCTAGTTTGTTAACTGACTTGATTGTAGTATGCATGCCTGTCTAATCTGATGAAGGATATCAGGTCCGAGGGTTAACCTCTGCTGTGGTGGCTCTGGAACTGCCTGTGGGAACAATGTTTGAAAGTGAGACAGATTATTTCGTGACAAAGCATCAGCTATAGCATTGTGACTCCCTGAAAGGTGCTCAGTGATCAAATGGCACTGCCACTTTGCCAAGAGGAACGTCAGACAGCGTAACATGTGCACTGTATCCTCATGCTGACTGGTGTGACTGTTGATAGCCACTGTGTTGTCCAACCAGACCAGGATAGTTTTCCCAACCCATTTGTGACCCCAGAGTGCTACTGCAATGACAATGGGAACTAATTCCTTCACGGATGTGTGAGCGTTGGTTAGATGTCCAGTCCAATGAAGTTGAAACCAGGATGTATTCACATAGGTGCCGCACCCCAAATTTCCAGAAACATCCGTGATCAGAGTAGCACATGCAGGTGCCTGGAAAATAGCCCTTAATATAGACACTCTGTTCCAGTCCTCCACGAACTGATACCATCACTCAATGTCAGAGTGGGCTTCAATATTAAGGCGTATAAAGCACTCTGGATTGTGTACTGTGGTGGAGAGGTCGATCAGACGGCATAAAAATGTCCTGCTCGCATGAAACACCTTGGTCGTGTGGGAAAGCGACCCTATAAGTGACAAGAGGTCGTGCTTCATTGCTGAAGTCTTCTCTTGCCATTAGGTGAGGGATCCACTAACTTGTCATGCGGAAGATGGAGTTGAAGTGACACTGAGTCAATTTCAATTCCCAGGAATGTTAATGTAGTAGTGGGACCCACCATCTTCTCGAGTTCCAGCGGCAGGCCCACCCCTCTACAGATCGTTTGCATGTTCTAAAAACATTCCAGGTGATCTGGAGCACCAATAGTAAAAATATCATCCAGGTAGTGTATTGCCCAAGTAACTCCATTGTTGAGCATGATAGAAGTGCATCAGCAGTGGCTGAAAATAGTGATGGGGCTGACTTTAGCCCAAATGGTTAAACTCTATCCACAAACAAACAACCATCCCAAGACATTCCTAAAAGGTGCCTGTCCTCTGGGGCTACGGGGATGTTACGATCAGGGGGGGTAGGTCATGATGCGTTATGACGCGTGCTGATGTGCTTTTGGCCGCATGATAAACGCGAGATAAAAATGGCGGACAGCGAAGACCTTGCTGTGCATTCGTGCCCAAGGAGTTTTGACCTGGCGATGGTTCTAACGATGAAGACGATGAAGTTTGGGTGAATTCAATTGGAGATCTGTTTATGTATGTCATACCGAGTTTTGATGTGCTTGCGGTGGAATTAAGAATCAGTGGTTACAGCAAAATAGACGGAGAAGAAAAACATGGATTTGTTTATAAGAAATGATGATTCCCTCTGCAGGGCATACCCTAGCTTGATGGTCATAAAGGATTTCACTATAATCGAGGTAAGTATGGCTATTAACATGAATACAATATTAATAAAAATTTTATAGGAAAGAGAATTCCAAGTTAGTGTTGATACATCTGGCTTGAATCTTCCTGCTCAAGGCGTGATGGTTGTGTGGAAGTGGGAATGGCAAGATGATATTGACCATGTTTCAGAGGCATCATCAGAGGGTATTACTGCTATCAACCCGGATATTGAAAGCTGCTGTGACGAAGATGAGGATAACAAAGAGGATGATGAGTCCAATGACGATGATGACTCAAGAACACACACGGTAACCTTCAAGTGTATTGGAACTACACATCATGTGGATGCCCAAGACACTTTGTGTAGAGCTAGCAGATTGCTTAACAAAAGTGAACATGTTCCAGTCAACATAATTCCTGAACCAGATAACCCTTATGACAGTAAAGCCATTGCTTTTAAGTGTTTTGTTGGTGGAGCTTGGAATAGGATCGGCTACATAGTCAAGGAAGCATTAGAAAGTGTGCATTCTGCACGTGACCAAAGAAGCATCGCAGCAGTTGAATTTTCCTGGATCAAATACTTAATAACCTGGCCTAGATCTGGACCTGGCTATTATGCCGGTATCAACATTACAATTTATGGACAGTGGCCAGTTGTAGTTGTCAATTGTGCAAGCACCAGATAAGTTTTCATGATTAACAAACATGATATTAAACATAACAATGGTCCAATAAATGAACTGGTCCACCAGGTGGTGGAGGTAGTTCTAATGGCAAATTATGAAATTTTGGCCTGACTGCTAAACTCCCTCTTACAGGCATAGTAGCACGACGAGGTGCAAAGGCACTTGGCTGCTCTCTCTTTGGAACTCTCTTTTTCGCTGGCGGTTTTGAAGTTGTGGTATCAAAACATGGCAAATTCCCTTCGTAGTACCTAAGTGTAACAATAAAACAATATTTGGGTCTAGATATCTTAATTGTAATATAGTACCTAGAATGAGCAGAAGTGTAGTAATAAAATGGTAGATCAGGGTCCAGGCGTTTTGTAAATTCTCCGTACACTTTACGAAGGTTGAATTTTACTTGTTTTGATGTAAAATTCTGCCCAATGTTGTCCCTCATCATTGAGAAAAAGCACTCAACATCGTCCATGGTAGAGGCTCTGGGATGTTCTTTATTTCTGTTACCACACATCACCTCTCTTCTGTGCCATTCCCGTCCTTCAATATTGGTGATCAAAGCTACAAGTGTTTCCTTAGAAAAACCCAATATATTGTTTATGTTTCTGTAAATGATTACTGTCAAATACCTACATTTTATTCTGTACATTTACCTGTTGACCTCCAATAAACTGAAATCGTACTCTTCCTGGTGCCACGGCATGAGCTCATTGAGTATCATGTTATACAACTGGTAGTTGTACTTGGATCGCTCCCTTTCTTTAAGACCACGTTCATCATTTGCTCTTCTCCAATTCCTTAGGGTCTTTATGTAGTTAGCCTCGAACTGGTATCCTTTGCCAACCATAAATCTCTCTAGGTCAGGATTAAATAGACATTCAGCTTCCACGACTGACTGTTTTCGTGAACCGGTCAATGCTGGATAGGTCAGATTGGATGCTGGATCTTGCAGAGCTTCTACGTATCTTTCCAGCTTCAACTGGTTGGGACCACTGCTCCGGGTATGGTTGGCAATTCTCTATGGGCTATGTATCAAGCTATGACATGTATTTTTGTTTACCTTGAGAAGATGGGCATCATCTTCTTGCTCATAAAAACTCTATTAGTGTCCGGGTGTGTTTCAGGGACATACATATAAGTTTGAAATGGTATTCCTTTTGAATTGTATTCCCTCACAGTTTTTGAAAACTCAAACTGTGCCAATACTGATTTGAGCTTGTCCTCAAAAGATTCAGTTTTACCTGCCACATTTTACTGTCACTGCACACCTATATTTGGTATGCACTATTCACCTTGCTTCCAATTGCAATATGTATAGCCATTCGGCACAGTCCTCCCACGTAAACGGTCAACAACATCTTCCATTGTAACACGTTGGTTCATCCTCCATTCCCACATCTCATTTAGGGTATCACTAGGAACAACTACATCATCGTGTTCAGTTGTTATTGTACCATTGGCAAGTCCTATGTAAAAATTATAATTGCTGCAAACTTACAAAAGTTTCATACTAACTTCTAGGAGTCAGCATTGCTAGTAACCTTTTACGAGACAACCTGCTGTATTTATTGCGGACATCACAACGAATCTGAAGCACAGAAAGGGGACGCGTGCACCCCTTTGTACGCAGGTAATTGAATTCTCCGTCACTAACAAACCCTAGAGAAAATAATGAAAATTGTGACATAGCAACCATTAGACATACCAGAAACTTTCATCCCACATTGTGTCATTTGTCTACATAATGCTGACACTAGATTACGTATATCCTTCTCCTTAAGGCCAGCATAAGGAACACACTGCACAGGTACAGCATATGGCTTCCTGTTATGCTGTTCTGCACTGATCATTAATACAAATACGTGACTGGTTGGTACTCTTTTAAAGTGCTCTACTCTCTTGACAAACTGCAGCAACCTTGACCGAATAGAGGTTAATTTGTTTGGAACATTATGCAGCTGAAATAAGTCAGCAGTACAATGTTCGATGCAAGCATGAATGTCTCCACAAATTCCACCTCCTTCACTAAATATCCACTTCAGTTCTTCTACATCCCAAGAAAGATTAAACATAGTTTGATCTGTTCTGCTACCATCCTTTAGTTTTTCTTCATATGCAGTGTTCGCTGTTTGTAATTCTGTAAATGTGCTGATTTTAATTTAGGAAATAAAACACTGTATAGCTGGATATGTTCAAGGGTATTTAAATGTCACATTCTTTGCAACATTGACAACAAATTTTGCAAAATATGTAGGTTAAACAAACGGCCAGGAATGTGTAGCAACAAGACCAGTGGAAAAAAATCTGTAAAAATAACCACTCAAGGTGCATTAGCAAGCTTCGCTAAAACAATACTCCGGTGTAAATATCCAGCTATACAATAGTACAGATACATACCTTGGGAAACAAACTTCAGCTCATTTTTGATGACATCCAATTCATGACTAAGGTCAGACTTTGTTTCTACCAGTGACTTATGTAGGCCAACACTGTCAATTGCCTCCATTCTTAGCTTATATCTATTGTACTCTTGTTGCAACTTCCCATCATTCAAGTCAACGTCTCCTGACCATTCACCAGAAGTCGACTGCCATAGACCCTTAACAATGTCAGTTCCGTCCCCTTTCAACCACCAGTGTACACCTGGATTTATCTTAGCTACTTTCTCAAGCACCATTGTCTGTAATATAAAATGTAGGACATGTATCAACTGTCTATAAGCACACCTGAATGTTTGTCCCTATTGTAAAGTCACCATATTCAACACTCCGCCGGAGTGTGCGTTCCGAGATAGCAGGGATGTTCACTAACGCCTTAAAGAGTTGCAATTTAATAATTACGCGTGAAATAAGTATATATACCTTGCTTGGTTCCTTTGTTATTGCACTCTCATTTGACTGTGCTTCTGACTGTGCTATAGACACATAACTCCACATAGGACCACTAAATATGCGACACCACTTTGTCCCAAACAAATTATACATTGTTTCCAGCCATAGCCGATAGTCTGGTGGGCACTTTAGCTGAGTATACATAGACAACAGTGTGATCACAAATAACAGCAGTGAATTAACTCACTTCATTGACATGTTCAGCATTAAAGAAGTTGATAGTGTGCTCAATCAAACCCATTGGCATACGCTTGGCTGGTAGAAGAGAGTCTGATTCATTAGCTCTCATAGATCCAAGTGCCTGTGCTAATAAATATATTACATTAGCTCGATTGCAGTCTAGAAGATGCACCATTCCAGCAGCTGCTAACTCAAGGAAATCTGAAGGTACCTTAATGTTGTGTTTTTCTTGCATAGCCTTGCAAAACAACTGTGAAAGAACTGTAAACTTTTGCTCCAGTGGAAGTGTCTCGTTCCACAAGTGTTGGACATTAGATGTAGATACTGGTGATGGTTGATGTGAAACATCCATTACTGAGACTGAGGTTTGGTAACCCAATGATGGCAGTGTGATTGGCAAGTATGTCGAAACTAGTTGAGAATGAGTAGGCAATAAACATGGTACCTGAGATTGACCGAATAGTGCAGTTATCGATGACGGTATAACCTGTGGCAATGTAACTGATAAATGATGTGGCATTGTCGTCACACAGATTGGTGGACGATGTGCTGTTGTCACTACACAGGATAGTGGACGATGAGGTGTTGTCACTACACAGGATAGTGGACGATGAGGTGTTGTCACTACACAGGTTGGTGGACAATGAGGTGTTGTCACTACACAGGTTGGTGGATGATAAGGTGTTGCCGTTACACAGGTTGGTGGACGATAAGGTGTTGCTGTTACACAGGTTGGTGGACGATAAGGTGTTGCCGTTACACAGGTTGGTGGACGATAAGGTGTTGCCGTTACACAGGTTGGTGGATGATGTGCTGTTGTCCTTACACAGGTTGGTGGATGATGAGGTGTTGTTGTAAAACAGGTTAGTGGGCGATGAGGTGTTGTCATTATACAAGTCAGCTGAGGTTGACTAGGTGACTGGGATATCAATGGCAATATAGGTGGTGGACAATCAGTTTGCGTAAATGTCACTCGTGACTGGTTAACACTACACGACACACTTACTGTAGGCTGTACAAGTAATGATGGTGGCTGTTCAGACGAGCTATGCACAGGAGTAAAGAGATCTGCTGGCATAAGGCCAACCATTGTTCTGCACGATGATCCTATCAATGAAAATCATTTAAAAAGCAACAGTTTTATCAGTCATTGCAATACTTACCAGTGCGATGATGAATAGTTTTTGATTCTTGCTGAACAAAAGCAGCTGCTCGATTCCAATATTCCATGTGCTTGTGCATCACCTTTCCACCACTTTCTTGCCATACAAATCTTACAAGGGCACACTTCTCTGATTCAGACCACTTTATTGGGCATCCTTTATTCTGTACTCTAGGGACTTCTGCTGGAAACAACACTCTAGGATGAGTTCGACCTCTGATCCTTGAAACCCTATCACCCTTAGAGTTCGGGGTACCAATCTGGATATAGTTTAACATAGACGGCAGCATGTCTTCGTCGGAAATCCTCCCAGCGTTTCCTTCGGCCATATTTGGCCATGTTCTCCGTGGTTCTTCTCGTACACGGAGTAGCTATAGAAGAGTTCCAATTATCGCACAATTCTTATTATCTTCCTTATTCGAATGGGTTAGATGGGGCTAGGTAGATTATATGATTAATAACGCAATGAAGATTCAGATCTCACCACAGGATTAGTTCAGCTCTCAACACACCAGACTATTAGATTAGTGGTCCAATGACTCAGTGGGGCGCCGCAATTATTTTTACATATGATACGCGTCATGACCTACCCCCCCCCTGTGTTACGATAGGCTTGTTGTACATCCATCTTTGCCATTAAGGTACCTGAGCCAGATGCTATGATTTGTTCTACTATCTCATTGATGGATGTGTAGTGGAAGCTGCAGCTCTCTTTAGTGATGCCATCATTTACACTATGACCCTGAGGGGAGGATAAGTCCATAATCATTCTCCACTTGTTGAATTTCCCCTTTTTTGGGACCACGCCGAGAGGGCTGATCTGCAGTCCCTGGTAGGGGGTAGGTCTGTGCCTTCTGAGTTCAGCTACCCAACCTTTCCTCACTTCCTGTTCTAGATATTGTGAGATCACGTTTGGGTGCTGGGCTGCAGAGTGAAGATTAGACCATGCTGGTCGGAAACAGGTAAAGGTAGGGTTAAAGCCTATCCTGAATCCTTGGTGCAAGCCTCGAATGATGGAGGCAAACATTCTGTCTGGGTGGTTTGCCAGACCTTGTTCCCAGAAGTACGGGTTGATTGGTGAAATAATCTGCGAACACTCTGAAGATATCTTTGGGTGCCCTGCTGTATAGTTGTCCCAGGAATGTAGACTTATGAGCTGGGAGGTGTATGGATAGTCTCACTTGATGGTATGACCTGTGTAGGGAGACAGGGAGGGGGTGGCATAGGTAGACCTCATGTGTGTTGCATATACACCAACCAACAAGAATTGTAGTTGTACATACAGGTTACCATTAATTTACATGCCCGAAATATTTATTGGACCGTGTCCAGTACAATTTAATAATAACAGTGACATGTCGGTATTTTGTACAATAATACTGTTTTGACTTGAGGCCGCCTGCAGCCTCTAGGTACATCCATATACTTTATGATAGACATGATATTATAGAAAATGTACTGAAAGAGGTGCTGATACTATAAGGAACTGTCCAGACATAAGTTTGCCCTTACAGTTAGAGCATATGTGTAGTCTCTGGCACTCTTTGAAAGTGCAGCCCTTTGTATTATATTTAATACAAATCACTGGGGTCTGCCCTTGGTATTGAGTGTGTCTGCCCTCCTTGGCACCTTGGATGCTGGTGGTGCCATTGCACATGATGCTCAATAGAATGGCAGAATTTACACCAAAGTCCCCTTAATCCTTCCTCATTGATGTAAAACACTCAGCATATAGGCCTCTATCTTCCTTATAGCCCGTTCACACTAGCATGATAGCACGGCTCAATACGGCACGGCTCGGTTCGGATGAAAAATACCTCGTGTTCACACCGCTCGCCTGGCACGCAGCCTAGTTTGGTTTTTGGGCAAGCGTGTGTAATTAATTATGCAATAATTTTACTGCTACGCTTAATTGGTAATGTAAATGGAGCTTGCGACAGCCTTTTCCCTGTTCTTTCTGATTAAATTCTATGCAGCAAGAAGACTGAGAATGCAGAGAAGGCGCCGTCAACTGGAGAGAGCACGGAAGCGAGTTGACGCTGTGTGAAGAAGGCTGAAGAAACAGCGGACACAGTTGTTAACACTAGCATTTTCGTTGTGTATGTCCCCGCCAATTGAACGGCGATTCTGGGTATCGCCATCAAGGTACTTATCTAGTTTCCACTGTCACACCCAGATCATAGCAATGAACTGTATCTTGTGTAGCTACAGTAGCTGCCAGCTAGATCAATGTACCTACACGTTTGTTAACAATAGGATGACTTCACATCCTGTAATAATACTGGTATATGTAGAATGTGAGGTATAACAGTAGCCAAATTTGTTTATAGTTCATGTTATGGTGTTTTTTACAGGTCTGATGTATGGTGAAATGCTGTAGTAATGAGGACATTTACACATCAAGATTGGCTTGAAAATTTACGAATGGCTCAGGGCACGAAGTGCCTGCATGCTATTAGGAATTACATGAGGAAGGTGAAGTTGAAATATCAACATGTATTTGCACAAATACAATGCCATGACAGCCATTTTGAAGTACACGTGACTAAAACAATCAAAAATGACGTAGGATAACAGTTCCACTATAAAAGGGACCACGTGTCCGAGTATCATTGGCTTCTTTGTAGATCATCATACTCTGCAGCACAGTAACCTATCTCCCAGCTTGATTCATCAGCTAGTACTTGAGGTGTTCTGACCTACAAGGCAGACTGGTAGGAAAAAATAAATAAACTTGGTAAAGGGTGTGGGGGGTGGGACATGTTGATATTTCAACTTCACCTTCCTCATGTAATTCCTAATAGCATGCAGGCACTTCGTGCCCTGAGCCATTCGTAAATTACATTTCGGAAGGCTCCGTTTCATATCAACATGTATGGTTTGAAGCACTATGGGATGCCAATACATTGATACCATATGTAGTTTTGTCATCCCCATCTTAATTTCTATGATAGAACTTCTGGAAGGTGCCCTCTGAGGACCAGTCTGCAGCCTCTAGTATTTGTTTGGTTGTAACACCTGTACCAGCTGCTTTAGAGCAGGTAGCTCCTCGAACAGAGTGTGACTTGAAGATGCTGATGTCTATCCCAGCGTCCTCCATGGTAGTCTTGAGCCACCTAGCAATTGTTGAAGAGGTTACTGGGTTGTGCTGTCCAATCCATGATAAGAACAAGCGGGACTTTGGTTTCGCTGATTGTAAATCCCGGAACTCTTTGGTCCGTTCTTCATAAGCTTTCAGTGTTAGAACTGGGCACAGTATAGGGTCATCCTTGAAGCAAGGGAAAAAGAAATCAGCCACATGCCTAGAGGGCCTGCTCTGCTTAGCCAGCTGAGCTGGTCGGAAAGTCACTCCATTTGTCTGGTAAGACCTCCAATGTATGTCGAGGTTAGACAGATCCGCTGACCGAGAAGGTCTAGTAAGGGCCAACAACATTACTGTTTTTAGAGTTAGGCACCTTAGGGTCAGATTGTCATTTGCTCCAAGACCCTTGAGATAACTGATCACTGTACCCACATCCCAAAATGATGAATATCTTGGCATGGGTGGTCTTGTCTGAAAAGCACCCTTTAATAGCCTTGCCACTGCAGGATGAGTTCCCACACTTACACCGTCTACAGATTCATGTGCCGATGATATGGCTGACCTAAAACAATTCAGTGACTGGTACTGGTAGCCTTGGGAGAAAAGGTCTGCAAGGAAATTTACCACGTCTGCTATAGGTCCTGAAAGGGGATCTCTACCCCGTTGGTGACACCAGCCAGCCCATCTAGCAAAGGAGGAGCCATAGTTGGAGTTGGTCTTTTCCCTCCACGATGCGAGCATAAGGCTTGAAGCCTCAGAAGAAAGTCCTTGTGATGAGTAGGATTGCCTGAGATAGGCCAGGTGATCAGTTGAGGGACCCCCTGCCTCATCAGAAAATCCTGGTCCGTTGGCAGTATAACCAGGTCTGGTTGAGATGGCAGTAGTTGGGGGTAGTCCTCCACCAGCTCCAATACTATTGGGAACCAAGACTGGGTCTTCCAGAAGGGGGTTATCAGCACTGTTTGTGCTGATTGCGTCTTCACCTTGGAAAGGCAATGGTGAATTAGACACCATGGTGGGTTGGCATAACTCCGAATCTGCGACCAGTCCTGCATGAAGGCATCTGTCGCTATTGCCTCTGGGTCTGCCCTCCAACTGTAAAAGTGGGGAAGTTGTTTCGTCAGACGAGATGCGAATAAGTCCACTTCCAGTGGCCCCAGCTTCGCTTGGATCCTCTGAAACACTTCTGGGTTCAACATCCAGTCGCAGCGGTCTCGGACTGTACGTGATTCCTGGTCGGCTATCGTATTGAGGTGACCTGGGAGGTGTTCTGCTATGATGGTGATGTCCCTCGAGGTGCACCATGTCCAAATATTGACTGCCAACTGACACAGCAGAGTGGAGCCTGTGCCTCCCTTCTGATTGATGTATGTCACTGCTGTTACATTGTCCAAACTGAAAAGAATTGCTGTCTCCGTCCAATTCTTGGCAAATGCCTGGAGAGCTAAGAAGGCTGCCAGCAGCTCTAGATAATTGATGTGGTGCTCCTCCGGTATTGACCAGATACCCCCCGTCCGAGTTTGGCCATTCAATACTGCTCCCCAGCCCTGGTTGGATGCATCGGACTCTATGGTTGTCGATGGGGCTGGTGGGACGATTGGGGTTGATAGGGAGCTCCTGTCTAGGGAGGTCCACCACGATAGGTCGGTCCTGCTTGCTGGATCTAGCTGCACTAGAGTGTTGAACTTTACAGCTATTCCCTCCCAGGGGTGGTCCCCTGGGTATACAGAATTCATCAGGTACTGCAGTGCTCTGTAGTGAAGGGGTGCAGTTGGCAGGGCTCGCAGGGTAGCTGTCGCTTTGCCCACAAACTGGGCTACTGCCCGCACTGATACTGATTCCTGGGCTAGTAGCTTCCGTGCATTTTGCTGGATTTTCCTCGATTTCTCCTGTGGGATTGACAGTCTGCTGGTTTGAGAGTTTATCTCGAAACCCAAAAACTCGAGTGTCTGAGTGGGCTCCAGCTGAGATTTCTTGTGATTGACCGTTAGACCCAACCTCTCGAAAAGTTGGCAGATTGATGGAACTATCTGCTGTAACTGGGACCTGTCCTGATGTAAGATCAACAGGTCGTCCAGGTATATTATCAGGCGACAGCCCACCTGTCTCAGGAAACCCACGACTGGCTTCAGCAGCTTTGTGAATACCCTCGGGGCAGCTGATAGACCAAATGGCAGGCAGGTGAACCTGTAGTACTTCTGCTGCCAGAGGAATGTTAGGAGTGGTTGGTGGTCTGGGTGAATGGGAACCTGTAGGTATGCATCCTTCAGGTCCATTTTGGCCATCCAGTCCCCTGGTTGTAGGAGGTCTGGAAGGAGGTGAAGGCCCTCCATCTTGAAATGTTCTGCTCTCACAAAGTGGTTGAGGCCCTTCAAGTTTATTACTGGCCTCTGGCCCCCGTCCTTCTTGTCTACCAGAAAAATCTGGGACACGAAGCTGTCTGTTGTCAGCTGGGTCTCTGTTATTGCCTCCTTCAATAGCAGTTCTTCCACTTCTGCCGTGACTAGAGTGGCATTCTCTGCTGTGGTTTGAATTTGCTGAGGTCTGCATGACTGGTATGGTGTACTTATCAACTCTAGTTGGTAACCAGCCACGGCCTGGAGAACCCACTGATCTTGGGTTAACACCTCCCAGTTGGGCAGGAAGTGCGAGAGGCGCCCAGCCAGTTTTGGGCAGCTCATTAACAGGTTCATGTCGTTTATGAGTGCCTGTATATGATGTGCCTGTGAACCCTGTAACTGAGTATTGGGCACAACATTTAATGAAAGGTTTACCACATGTGTTAAATCTACATGACTGCCAGTTAATTGTCACTTCTTTGCTGGCTGCTTTGGGGCAGTTTTGCTGTTGCTGGGTTGCCATCCCCTTTGTTTGTAGTGGCCGCTGTGGTGGGAGCCACCCCCGCGGCCCCGGTTTCTCTGGGAGTGGCTCTTTGAAAAATCCTGTCGGCCTTTGTCAGAGCCCAGGGTCTTGGTGAGGGCTGCAGCTGCTTCCAGCCTCTCCTTCGCCAAGGTTGCAAAGTTATCACCGAACAGCACAGGGGGAGCCTCCTTGAAGTCCATGTCGTCCACCAGCTCCTTCAGCTTGGGGTTCATATGGGTGAGCAGTTCCTTTCTGCGTGCCATCGAATTATGGGCATTGGCATTGCCCAGTAATTGGAGGGATGTTTGGACTGCAGAAATCACCTCTGGTGGCAGTTGTAGCTCCTCAGCCTTCTCCAGCACATAAACCAGAGGGTTCACTGCGTCCAGCCAAAAGTTCTGAAGGCGGCTTGCAGCTCTATCCGACCGCTTGGCGGCTGCGGAAACGGTAGTTTTAACCACTGGGTCCAACTAGGGACACCGCAGCCATCGGGACTCAGGGATCCCAAACTTCTCCGAGCGTGCCGTCCTGTCCGCGTTCTTAAGCTTGGACTTGAACGCCGCTTCAATAAATGCCCCAGCCTCTTCGGACAGCTGTACGAGTCTCGATTCTGTTGGACGCAAGTCCACTTCCTCCGAGTCCTCCTCATCGTCGTCGTCATCCTCGTTGTCGCTGTTGGGCTCCACCGGGACAGTTCTGCGTCTCTTGGCAGCAGGGAGGGCATTGCCGGGCGCTAAGTCGCTGATCTGCGAGCCGGCAGGCGAGTTATTACCACTGCGTGTGGCCTCGCTCTTGAGCGTCTGAATTTCAGCCTGCATGGCCTTGACGCTGTCACAAAGGCTGGCGATGGTCGTTTTCAACTCTTCGTCCATGATTTACCGAGACGTCTTCACACGTGTCGACTGTCAGCAAAATAAAAATGCCAATGATACTCAGCCACGTGATCCCTTTTATAGTGGAACTGTTATCCTACGTCATTTTTGATTGTTTTAGTCACGTGTACTTCAAAATGGCTGTCATGGCATTGTATTTGTGCAAATACATGTTGATATGAAACGGAGCCTTCCGAAATGTAACTTTTGTATGTGCAAGGATACCTTTATGTACATTTGCAACAAGTTGTCACCAGCTCTGAGAAGGACTGACACAGTTTTGCGAAGAGCACTCTCTGTTGAACGTAGAGTAGCAGTTACACTGTGGTATTTGTCCACCCCTACAGAATATCGCACCATTGCCCACTTGTTTGGCATAGCACGCTCAACTGTATGTGAAATAGTTCACGAAACATGCCAATGTATTATAGATGTTCTGATGGTGGATTATGTTAAATTTCCTTCTGGTGACAGGCTCAATCAAACAGTTGATGAGTTTAAAACAAAGTGGGGAGTCCCCCAGTGCTTTGGAGCTATCGACGGCTCTCACATATCAATATCAGCACCAGACCTTTTACATACTGACTACTATAACCGTAAGGGATGGTACTCAATGCTGATACAAGGTCTCGTTGATGCAAACTACCTCTTTCTTGATGTGTGTGTGGGATGGGCTAATAGTGTACATAATGCCAGGGTTTTAGCACACTCTGCATTGTACAAGGGCATCGAACGCCGTCAAATTCTACCAAACAAGACAGAGTGTATTTGTGGCGTGCACGTACCACTGTACATGATTGGTGATTCGGCTTACCCTCTGAAATCGTGGTTGATGAAGCCATTTCCACACAATACTCATCTGAATGAAGGACAACGGACTTATAACTATAGGGTGTGCAGAGCCAGAATTGTATCTGAAATTGCATTTGGAAGGCTTAAGGCAAGGTGGAGACGATTACTGAAGCGCAATGAAATGAGTGTTGAGAATGTACCCAATGTTATTACTGCTGCTTGTGTCCTTCACAATATCTGTGAAACTCACCATGAACACTTTAATGAAGCATGGATGCAATCCTCTAATGAAGAGTATGAGCAACCTATAACAACAGTGGCAAGTAGGGATCCTCCCTTGGGACCACCTCAATACATCAGAAATTCACTGGTTCAATATTTTCAACATAATTAATGATTGTACAACTGTATATGTATTCATTTAAGAAGTGTACAATGATTATTGATAATTGCTACAATGTACCTGTGTATACATCATTCAGCTATAGAATTGATCTGGGTCATAGTCCTTTCTGGGTTGCATCTGGGTCATACTCTGCACCTCCGAAGTTAAAGGAGGAGTGTAGTCCAAAATGTGGCACTGGTGGTGGTGGAAGATGGCGTGGTGTGTTTTGTTGTGCCAGCATCTGTACCATTTGTAACTGGAATTCCCTCTCCTCACGTCTCAGTTGGGCTTCCAGCTCCATCTGTCTCTCCCATTTTTGCCCTCTTCTCCTCCAACGTATACAGCATCTTATCGCTATTCTCTTGCGGTTTAATCATCTTTTCTAGTAGAGCATTTGTTCCTTCTTGTTTACCCCGCTTACGCTTCCTTGATTTGCTGTCAGATTGCTGAGATTGCTGTGTCTCATCCAGCTGGGCTACTAATGATGGGCTACCGCTGGACACTACTGGGCTGGGTACACCTGTTGCATCAAACTCCCCAACTCCAGACATATCCTGGGTTTCGTCATCAGGTTCAACTTCATCCATTGTCATACTCAGGCTTTCAACTACAACAGGTGGTTGGGTGGAGTGCTTATGCCCAAGAACTTCGTTTAGAGCGTCGAAATATTCCCATTCGGGATATCGACCTTGGCCAGTTTCATCTCTTTTATACTTAATTTTCTTATACTCTGCTTTTAGCTTCTTTATTTTCTCTCTGCACTGTTCTAGCATTCGTGCGAATCCAGCTGAGTGAAGCTCGTCTGAGATTTTCTTGTACACTTGGCTGTTTCGACGACAGCCCTCTAACTGTTCTTGAATTGTAGCGTCACTCCAGATACTAATCAGTTTAAAAACCTCTTCACGTGTCCAATTGACAGCGGCCATTTCTGTTTTAGAAAAAAACTTTTAGAGGCGCTGTCTACATACGAGCCGTGCCAGCCTGGTGGTATCGAGCAAGCTGGCTCGGTTCGGTTGGGCTCAGTTGGGCACGGTACCGAGACAGTTCACACTGCACTTTTTATCGAACCGTGCCGTACCGAACCGTGCTATCGTGCTAGTGTGAACGGGCTGTTAGCCCAGGATGAGCCTGGGCAGACTTTGGCTTGGCGGTAGTTGATGTCATAGATGACCCAGGAGGGCCAGAGATACTTTAGTGAATACCGCGCGATATTGCACTGATGTGCCATGAGGTCAGGTATTCTGTGTGGCTGGCCACCACTGCTGAGCACAGCCCAAAGCGTTGCGCCCAAGTCTGAATGTCTTGGGGTAGGTGTTTGGAATACACAACATCACGTATATCTAGCAATACGACTTGGCCCTTCATGCTCTTGGGAATAGTACAGGAATTACCCTTGCAAGGGGGAGGTCAGCAAGACCAATGTAGTCTCCCCCATTGTACCTGCTTGATAAGATTGGTGGGGAGGGATGGAAGTCCCTCTGCTATTGACACTAGGGGTGAGCTGTGGTGCTGGGGGTCTCTTGCCAGAGATTCCACATAAGAGCTGGAAATAGGTTGATATCCCCCTGCTTCAATTTGCCTTATGTTGGCCTCCAATAAGTCTGCAGGTGGAGGGAGGTTTACCAGTTGGTTACCTGTGGATGTTGGGGGTCCTTTTGTGCTCTGTCTGACCTGTTGCTTAGTGTAAGCAACATGGCCTGATTGTAACCAACTGTCTGTTAGTAATTCATACAGCAACACTGACAAATGTGTAACAGTGTACTTAACTTAAGGTTACTACTCTTTTGCTTTCAGTAAGGAGGTGTGTTGTTGGACTACAGGTACGGGGAGGGGGGTACAGGTGCTGCTGGGAGTTATCTCACTAAGAGTTAACTAGGTTGCACCTCTCCAAGAGTTGCTCCGTGGCATAGTTGCTGTAACTGGGGTATGCCCACTGAGGATTGGATGTAGGTACCATGGTAATCCATGTAGATATGCACACTGATTGTAAGACATGTGCCCTCATGAGGGTGGGTCAGAGCATAGATAATAATAGAGTAAAAGGGATAGGAAACACAAGCGATTTCCGGTTTGATTTCCGTTATGCGTGACTTGAAAGGACAAGACAGTTTTGTGCTCAAGCATAGGAATTAGTGTTCTAAGCAGCGTAAATAATAATCCAACAGACTACAGCAAGTATTTAGGCCTTTGTGAGAGATTTTGGCGAGAGAATTCAGACTGTAGATTTTGTAACAAAGCGCATCACATTAACCGTGATTGTTACATGCTGTTATACTTTCGCTCATAGTACCTTCTTGCCTTGTCCATACTGCTTCTTTTATAGCCGGTTCCACTTTCGAATCTTGTGGTAAGCTAGGCGTGTCACCAACACAGTCTTTTACCATTGCGTTGTACTGCAAGGTGGTTTAAACTTTTGGCAAAAATGGAAGATACTTAGTCGTTTCTTCAAGCAACAGTTCCTGTTTTGCTCTGATATTTCCTCTGGTTCCCTCTGTTAAATGGTAAGGAATAGGTTTATCACAGTTAAAAGGATAGAATATATTTACGAAGAAATTTAAGTGGTTTAAAGTAATTTTTGGGCCGTTTTTTTTTTTTTTTTTTCACTTTCATTCTCCTTTAATTTTGCGTATAACTTCCTTGGAGGTTGGTACCATCCTAGTTCCCTCGATTAATTACTTGAGTTCACTGTAGCGAAGTTTCACAGTCGTTGGTTACAAAATTCTGTCATTACAACAATTTGTTTCTCTTTGATACAAGCGCAGCAAGCGTAACAAGTATGTTCCTGACGTAATACACGGAATTCCAATAGAAATGTACGTATTTTGTGACGTCACGTTATTGCGTTTCCTATCCCTTTTATGTACTCTATTATCTATGGTCTGAGTAAGCAAGTCGCAAGTATTTAATATAGGTGGGTGTGTGCCTACTGGAGAAAATAAGTAAAATGAAAATGAAATAAAACTGTAACTATACTGACAAGGTTACAGCTATGCGATAATCACTGAGAGCAGAGAAATGCTGCCTGTGAATTGTATTCGGTGAGAGGACACCAGTGGACCTGAAGTTGGGCTCACTGAGAGCTATGAGTGCCACCTGCCTCAGTTGAACAACCAAGGAATACAGCTGTACTTGTGCTCACTGATAGCTATGTGGAGTGCCGCCTGCCTCAGCAGTTGAACAACCGCTGATTTGCACTCACCAAGAGCTAACGTGTCCCTAAGACCAGGGAGTACTGACTGGAATGTGACAGTGGATCATCTTACAAGCTTTCACCCAAGAACACTGCTCAATCAGGGAACTTTGAGGATGATACAAGAGGGAAGCATTACCAAGATCCCTATGAGGGGGGACTAGATACCCTTAATAGGAAGAGTGAAGACTCCCCTAATTTCTCACCTAAGGGGGTCAATACATGCTGGACCACTCCACCTAACTTAGAGTTTAAAGTATATATATATATAATTAAATAATGGGTCCGTGGAGAAAAAGTCCAGAAATAATTCTAACTACAAAGACCGCATGAAGTAATTTCACCCTATGCACAACATGGTACGACATAGTGGAGATGTAGGGCGTCTCGAACATGGTAATTGGATGTTAGCCCAGCAAGAAAAAAAAGAATGAGACAACTTACCATTTGAGGAAGGCTGTTGAGGGTTGGCTCCTGAGTTGGCTTCTAAACTAGCTCCTAAGTTGGGTCCCGAAATAGTGCTTGAGTTGGCTCCAGAATTTGTATCTATTCGGGAGTTTGACTGGTTGAGAGCTATGCGCATGAGTTGCGCAACCGACTCCATGGCTTCTGGGTGTGTTGCTATCCCAGTAATTATACCCTGCACATCTTCCGGTTGAAGAGATACTTCCGCCATGACGCTTCTAGTAGTTCACTAAGTACTAGACAGAAGTCACCGAAATGATGCAACCAACAAAGTGTACATGTGTTGCCATGTGACTGTGTTGTCATGGGAATTACGCATAATTTCCCTCCATAAGTGTGGGCTCACGGTGTTGTGTTAAGTGCCTCATATTCTATACACTTGGGTGTTAACTTCTTAAACTCTATTTTATAACCTTTTAAAACCTTAAAGACCGCTGCTTCTTGCACAGCTTGGGATAGATTTTATTGTGTATTTGCATGGAATAATAATCTGTGTGATGATCCATACTTGTAACTTGTATAGTGTTTACATAAATGGCCAACACAAATAGTCACATTCACATATAGTCTCCAAAAATTTGTGATATTTGATATACCTGAAAGAGTGCATCTATCTTTAACAGCTCTGTAGTCACCGATAGAAGCAATAGTTCTGTAATTGCAATACAATACAATATTTTGCGAATAACTGAATGCGCAATGCAATTAAGTTGTGTGGGTGACAAATATTTTTTTACATTCAAGTACCAGCTACTACCTCCATTCACAGTTTTATGATAAGCTTAAGGCGTCTAGGAAACTGGTAAACAACTCGACTACACTGTTATGTAGACCAAGTTTAGTTAAATGCATAAGTGATGGATATATTTTTGTTACCTCGTACACATGTGTACTCATATTTTAATTGTGCAATCACAGAAATATGATGGTTTGGTAAATTAACAGTATAGCTGAGTTTACCAGTTCCCTAAAGTCCGTAAGCTTTTTATTATACAGTACAGTAGTTTTGTATATTAGGGATCACAAGAGGTTTGTACTATTTCACAAAATGAGTGCTGACCAGAAACCAGCCTCACAATACCTTCATGGTGCTTTGATATTGGTTAGGTATAATCAAGCCCAAAATGTCTTTAGTGCGACCCAAAATGCTTCCAATAGGCACTGTAATCTATTTTATTCAGTGGAATTTTCTACTGCCTGGGTAACAGCCTGATATCTTCAGACCTCCATAACTCAATAACGGCTAAAGCTATGGGCTGATTTTTTCAGTGTTAATGTCTTCAGCCAACAGGTGCCTTGTGGCATACTGCAGTACATACAATGCACATGTGTGTACCTTTGTTGACAGCACCAAGGTGTCAATTTGTGGTAATGTATTATGGCTGCCCAATGCTGACTCGCATTCATGTATTCTGTAGTGACTGGGCTGCTTGCAGAGGTGCTTCTCGTCTTATTTGTTTGTAGCACTGTTGGAACATAGTTGAAAATAAACCCACCCAGCAATTGATAGTTGTAATGCTTGTTCAGATCCAAAATTTATTTTACAATATGTCTGCACCATTCTTTCTTTTTATGTGGCATGCACAGGTTAACCAGTCATAATTATGTTTCTAAAATGTAAACAAACAAGTCCAAAAGATTACAATCATGTAAAAATAGTATTGAAACAAGGGAGGTCACTTACACCTGCATATTATTATATAATAGTGGAAATTTAATCCCTACTTCAGCTATTGCCTACTTCAGCTATTGCTAGGAATAAATGTCCACCAGTATATCTACAGTATATCTACAGTGTATCTACAGTAATAGCTACGTAGTTTTGTATCGTGATAGATCACTGGTCATGTACATGTCTATTGTAAATTTTCAGCTGAATTCATTAGTATCATTTTATTACTGTAGTGGATGAGGAGGCTGAGTGGCCTGTACCAGATGAGCAGAAGGTGATAGTATTGAAACTGAAGGTTCGTTGCAAGCGTAATCCTAAGCCACCAGAAGGAGCAAGCAGACCGGTTGACCTATATACTGATGCACATGGTATAACCTTATCAATGTTAATTGTTTGCTTCTTGAAGTATAACATTTGTTGTAATAGTTAAAACGTCACACTTCGAGTGGGTGCCAATTGGAGATCAAGCTAAGAAGGTTTACCACTCTAATATCATTTGGTGATTGTTTGATGGTTTGACCGTTTAGTTTGATGGTCGTGAGATCCGTCCAGTTCATGATGACATTTTGGTAGCCAAGTTGAGGCCAGGTCAAGCTATTGATGCTGAGCTACACTGTGTAAAGGGTATTGGTCAGGATCATGCAAAATTCTCTCCCGTTGGTAAGTTATAGCAAAAGAAAAATATGCTGTTTGTATAGTAAATGCTATTTGTAAGTTTACAACTTGCTTGGTGCTACCACACCTACACATGTACACAGTTCAAAACAAAAATTAATGGTTATTTAATTTTAAAATTATACAAGTATAAGGAGGGTAGTGTCCACTAGTATATCTGCAGGTGTAGGCGACCTCCCTACTTTTTTTCTATGATCCCAAATCGAACATAAAATTCCTGATTTTTCCTTATACCTGTTTGTGTAACATTATTATGACTGGTGAACCCACGCATATCGCATCAAAAGAAAGGATGGCACCAGAGGCAATGTTTTTGTCTGAACGTGTGTCCCATCTATCAATTACTAACTCAAAAGTGAAGTGGCCATTACGCTTCGCTTACACCTATTTTCATCCCGTTTTACAAACGAAGAACAAAAGTATTATAAGTGCCTCTGCAATCAATCCAGTCGCCACAGAAAATACGGACAATTCCAATATACAAACGTAGAGAAGCCATACATCGTACCACCATGAATTGACACCTTGGGCTGTCAGCTAAACGAAATGGAGGACAAAGGTAAGTCCATGATCTGTGCATTGTACGTACTGCGGTATGCCAAAAGACACGTCTTGGGGTGAGCAATGTCAAGTAGTGATAAAATCAAGTCTGTAGCCTTTGCCGTTATCGAGTTACACTTACCTGAAGGAAGTTACACTTTCCTAAAGACACCAGGCTGGCAGGTCAGTAAAAAATTCCATTAAATAATTTTTTTTTTAATTTTGTAACAGCATTTAGGGCCGTACAATCGAACCTCTCTAATCCGACACCTGCGTAATCCAGAATCCTCTCTAATCCGACAAAAATGTCAACACTTTTCAAAAACAACCTCTGTAATCTGACACTTCTGTACTCCGTAATCCGACAGAGAATAAAAGCAGCATTAAAAATAATCACAGAAAATGATTTTTAAGCAACCAAAGCATTTAATTGATTGACAATAATAGAAAAACAGCTGTAACACTACCCCAAAATACCATCCTGGTGCCTTGGCAGTATTGGTTAGGTATAACCAAGCCCAAAAGTGCCTTCAGTACAGTTAAACCTCTCTACTCTGACGCTCAATGGGAGCCATAAATTTTGTTGGATTAAGGAGGTTGTTGCCACCTCTGTAATCCGACATTGTACAATATCTAGAATTGTCAGATTATGCAGTAAATCACAAGTAAAACAGATCATACAATGTTTTAGTCATGAAGAATTTACAGATATTTTTTTGACCAGAAAAACCCAAACCTCCACGATCCCTAATATACAGTACTACTGTACTGCATGATAGCCTTGTAAGACAGCGGATTATTCAACATCATTTTTTACTGTATTTTCAGCCACAGCATCTTATCGTCTGTTACCTGACATTACCCTCACCAAGCGAGTAACAGGGATGATGGCCCACCGCTTGAAAAAGTGTTTCCCAGAGGGAGTAATAGGGATAAAGAATGAAGAAGGTATATAAACACCTTCATATGACCATCATGTTACTCTTTTGTTGTCATTATCAGGTGAAGATGAAGCTTATATAGCTGACTGTCGTCGTGACACCAGTAGTAGGGAAGTGTTGAGACATGAGGTAACCATCTAAATGTATTGTGTACTATGGCATGAAGAAATGCCTTAATTTAAATAAATAGAGGAAGTCTTGTGGAGTCTTTATTAACTAAACCCTGAATTATTAAAGCAATAGAACAACATAAGTGACTTTATTAGTTTCAACATAGTGTATGTTTAGGGAAAATGTTTTCTCTATTAGTTTAGAAATGATGTGATTCTAGCACGATGTGTATCGGTAGTGAAGGTTTCACTGAAGTATTTGTTCAACTACTTGCTGAACTCTGCAAATTTTCCTGTCAGCAAATTTTCCTGTCAGCAAATTCCCTCCTGGTCATGAAGTTTTCAACAACACTTATCATGTTGTGTTTTTGTATAGGATTTGAAAGACTGTGTGAAGTTAGGAAAGAAAGCCGATCACTTTATATGTTAGTGAAGGCCTACACATTATAAATTGTATTACTTGTATGTGCCTCCGTAGTCACAGTGGAGTCTACAGGGATACTGTCATCCAAGGAACTAGTGTTAGAAGCAGTTAAGATTCTGAAGGAGAAATGTCAACAGAAACTAAAGAAATTAGATTACGTGCAGCAAACAAACACATGATATGTGCCTAAGTACAATTGAAACATAAAATATTACAGTGAAATCTCTAATCTGACACCTCGATAATAATCCAAAATACCTCGATAATCTGACACAATTTTCTTGTCCATAGAGGTTTCACTGCATATTCAGCTTTTTTTTGCCACACGTTGGGAGGCTATTACACGTCAGGAATGGAATATTGGGGCTTACTTCCATTCCTTTCCCTTACTGCTATGCATGCCCCTGTGTATACCATGGCCACTTGGGATTTGGGCATGTATGTATTGTCAGGCAATCCCTCGTAATGCACCAAGCCATCCAAGCGGACCCTCGTACACTAAAACTGGGAAATTTTACATTTATGCCTTTTCCTCTACTCCTGGGACTTGAGTGGTAAGTCATTGACAGGTTGATCTATGCAAACCCTAGCTAGTAGACGAATACTATTCCAGAACGGCAGCAGCAGTATATGGTTAAATTGATGATTTTCTCAATTGTGAGAGGTTTCCCCCTCTTTCAAAAATATAAATTATGGAGCCAGACAGACCTGTTGAGACTAAAAGTATTGTCCTTATGATGGAGGTTTTTTCTATATAATTATTGTGTCCTTAATTTGGAGAGTTTGTTAGAGAGGTTCCACTGTATACATAATGTATACTATTTTGATGCAGTCCTACACAGTAATTAAGTTAAGTTTGATGTTGCATAGAGTCACATAGCTAGCTATCTATACTATTGCTTATTTCAGTCCAGTCTGGGTTGTACTTGTATTAAAGAACAGATTACTGTCATGCCTAATGGCCACTGTACACGATTGCACCTAGAAAGTAGTTTCAAGCATATAACAACTTTATTAGGTAGGTTCTGAAACAAATCTGTTAGAAATGCACGCAGGTTTGTTCAGGTAATACAGAGCCTACCAACCACCAATCACTTATGCCCTACCAGTGCTTTTCTATTGTTTTTTTGCATGTGTGTGGGGAAGGGATCCTCACAATAATGATATGAATAAAACAACTACAGTTTGTCCCTCAGTAAAATGTATCTAGATTAGGCCAGATCACTGAGCAAGTTGTCCTTTGTAATGGCTTCAGTGATAGCCACAGTGCTATTATACTGTACTGGGAATTATAGTTTAATATGTAATACCTATAATGTACACACCACAGTCAGCTAAGAACTGCTTCATCTTACAGGGAACACTATAAGTATGTACATATGCAGTGGTGTAACCGCATGATAACTGGTAAAGCCGTTCTTCCTTATCAGAGCATGTATAACTAGTATAGCTACAGACATAAATGACCAAGGCTGATATATATAAGACCAAAACAAGGCTTCTACCACCATGCAAAACATTTGAAATACATAGATGTATATACACAAATCCAATTCTCTGACTTTAACCAGCCATAGCTGACCTAATATTTACACTATTCTTCCATAACATCGTGAAATTACAGGCCAAAATTTGAAACCATTTGCAATTGCATACTCCTACGTACATTGAGTTATGATCCTTCAAAGTAATAAAACTGGTTGTGTGTTGAAGCCTTAAGCTTGTGTCAAATTCGGTCACATTATATGTATTATGGAAAATGCCTTGTGGCCATGGTATAATTTGCCTCATGCTCATTGCTCACCTGCAGATGTGGTCAGGGTAATAATAAAATGTACCCATGACTACCCTAGGTGTCAAGTGGTGTGCAGTATATCAGGTCATGCTAATATCACTATTACATGCATGCATGTGTTTGTACATGATGTAAGGTGTTGTACAATGAAATGGATGAGATAATAATGTATTATGCAGTCCACTACATGATGGTATATATGGGGTGGCGTAACAGAGCAGTCAGTGGAAACTGCTCAAATGCATAGATCAATACTCACTAATAGAACAGTCACTTTTTAATGGAAAATACTCTAATAGAGCATTCACTGATTTAAATGTTTCAGAAATGTTACTAACTGAAGGGCATAATAGGTGAAAATTTATTAGTGAAAGAATTTTGGGCTAAATTTTGAGGATATTTGACTCAGGCCTGTCTATGGGTCAGACTGGAAAAGATTCTGTCTGAAATTGTCATGATCATAAGTATTCACTGTTCTGTTCCAGCTGCTACAATGAGCTGTTTAAAGATTGTTGATTTGTGTAGTCCTCTGGACTCGGGTAGTTCTGTAACTGAAAGTTCTTACTGACACAACAAGCCAATTTCAACAATCTTTAGAATTGTCCACTCCCATATCATCTCCCACTTGTTAGTGGGCACAACTCTAATGTTATTAGAGTAACAGCAGATGTCTGGGGGTTGATGAGGCATTACACTACAGCTATAGCCTGCATGATGTACAGAATGTGTGATTAAATAGAAGGACTTTATTCTTACTAATTAGTAGCAGCTATCTTGTAATATAGTATGACTATCTGATCATGAGAAGGTTTTGCATAAAGCATGGTTAAGCATCAGAAAATCTTCGTACTGACCAATTCCTGAGTCTGTAGGATATTCAGTTTTGTAGAAGTTTATAGTAAACAAGTATAAGGAAATTATTAATTTACATCTGAATATATAGAAATTAAAAGCAATGCAACAAGTGATGTCATCTACACCACAGCTATACTAGTGCTCATTCAATTAATAAACTTGTTCATAATTGATTTTACTGGTGAATCATCACATACCGCATCAAAGG
Source organism: Dysidea avara (assembly GCF_963678975.1). Lineage (NCBI taxonomy): Eukaryota > Metazoa > Porifera > Demospongiae > Dictyoceratida > Dysideidae > Dysidea > Dysidea avara. The sequence continues at coordinate 29,208,250 of NC_089280.1, forward strand.
AAAGAATGGTGCCAGACCGAATAATAACTACAAGACTGAACACCTGTACATACCCCAACTACCAATTACTGAAACATCGTTCTGCTTCATTTTCCAGCTATGCTCCACCCATTATACAGTGGAGAACAGTACAAGAAGTGCCTCTGCAATCAATCCAGTCACTACTTGGAAATTAAGACTAAGTGTGTGTCCCAACTACATATATCACTTACTGAAATGTAAAGTGGCTATTCCGCTTCAGTTTCAGCTATACATATGTTCCATTTGCTGCGCAGTATTGCAAGTGAAAAAACGGTACAAGAAGTGCCTCTGCAATCAATCCATGGAAATTAAAGCATCAAAGCCATGATGCGTTAATCCCAGTCAACACCTATGTGGTAGTGGCCAGGTGAAACAAATAGGACACATTGAAGAGTCCATATGCATGTATTTAGTAGTGGCCAGGTGAAACATACAATACTACGCACAATACTACACATCATGGCTTTGATATATTCATACAATACTACGCACAAATTGTAGTAAGAATGGATCAAGTCCTTCTATCTTATCATACATTATAAAGGATAGCTGTAGTGTAATGCCTTATCAACTCCCAAACACCAACTGTTACTCTAATGACATCATTGTTGTGCCCACTAACAAAGTGGGAGATGAAATGACAACACATAACTGTTGGTGGGCATTAGCTCAACTGACAGCAATATTGTTAACATAAATAATTATTAAGTAACATCAACTACTGCTAGTTCACATTAACTGATCAACTATACAGTATAGTAGACATGAAGAGTCAACTAGTCGTACTGCTCATACTAGTCAGCTCACTACTGGCTATATACAAATGCTGATCAACAATGTGATAACCTTCTCCATCAGTATAACATGTTACCAGCAGTGTATAAAATGTACTCCAACCATCAGAAGTTGCTGTGATCTTGCTGACCTGCCACATTATAAAGTTCACTCTGATGTCTACCACTTAGTGTCTATCTGTAGTAATGGATCACCCTTAACACTGAGCTGGATCACTGTGACAGGGACTGTGATGAAGAATGGATGGTTGTACAGAGAAATATTAAAGGTGGAGTGAAGTACTTTGAAGATAAGAAGTGGAAAGATTATAAAGAAGGATTTGGAGATCTCAACAGCAGCAAATTCTGCTATGGTCTTATAAGGCATTGTACTGTTTTATACAGACAGATCAGTGGGAAATGAGAGATCACTTTGAGAACAAATCCTGGTCTTACATCCACTACAACACATTCAGTGTATAGGAGAAGACAGTAAAGAAGTATAGGTTATTGCACAATCCAGATATCTTCACTATTTTAGAGACCTGAGGAATGGCACAATAATCACTGAGGGAAAAGTCTGAGGTTATTACGTGCCATTCCGAGTTAACTAAGTGAGACCACTGTAGCTGCATGCTGGTAAGCATTGCATCGTACCACCAGTACTTGTGCAATAAATTGTCTGTATTGTGAATTCAGCTATACATAAACAAATATGCATGCATATCTAGCTGCGTAGTAACTGTAGGCACCCAGTTGCCAGCTTACGTTTGAGCATAAGATGCCTGCCACAGATATGTAAAATTTTGTAAATAGTAAATGAATGTCATGCACTGCAGTAAAGATAGATCTATATACTCTAATAGAACACTCTGTCTATTCTACACTGTAAATTCATACTTCAAAATGTAGCAAAACAGTCAGTAATGTATAAGCCTTTTTATAACACTGTTAAACAAGATGACATCAATGGGTGCATGTTTGACTCTCCAAGATAATTTTATACATTTTATTTGCTCATTTTCCTAAAATTACCTTTTAAACAATTAATGTTGCTCCCCAGTAAGACTATCACCAAGAGTTAATACTATATTATTAACTCTTGCTATCATTGACTGACAAAAATGAGTGATATCCACCCCAAAAACACCTTCGCTGTAAAAAATGGCACGTCCAAGAAACTACGAGTACCTACATGTAACCCAATGTAACAACAGCTAAGTTGAAGAGAAAGACTTCATGAAAGTAAAAATAACTGGTAACTTAAAGAGCTGATATCTGGAGTGGCCAAGAATCAATCTTAATCCAACTAACTATATAATTACCAAAGTTTTTAATCCATGCGAGAACATCTTGGCTGTAAACAAGTGCACCTATGAAAGTAACTGGCCATTGAAAGAACTAATATCTGAAGCAGCCCAAGAATGAATGTTGATATATGTGACCGGATTTGCAAAAAGGGATCTTCCACACACATCCAATTCCATGAACGTGAGAGACCATGAACTTGAGAGACCATAACTTGGTATTCAAGTACCATGTAACCTGAAATTTTCTACATTTATTAACCGATGTTGGTGCTCACTTGTGACCAAATTTCAAGTCAATAGCCTTTTCCAATCTGAAGTTACAAATTGTCAAAATTGGATGTGTGTGGAAGACCGCTTTTCGCAAATCCGGTCACATATAACTAATTGAAATTAACAAAAAGTTTAACATTTAACCTTTATCTTTTAGTTGTGTTCTACATTCACTCTTGCTGCATCCTAAAGTGATTTCTTTTAACTCTAATTGGCTTATAATTTGGCCACCTTTTTTTGCTCTATACACTGACTAGTAAAAAAGGTGGCCAAATTACCAGCCAATTAGAGTTAAAAGAAATCAATTTAGGATGCAGCAAGAGTGAATGTAGAACACAGTTACAGTTAAATGTTGATCCTTTTGTTAATTTCAATTAGTTAGCTATATTATATCAACATTCATTCTTGGCTGCTTCAGATATCAGTTATTTCAATGGCCAGTTACTTTTATTGGTGAACTTATTTTACGACCAAGGAATTCTTGAATGGATTTATATAGTAATTATATAGTTAGTTGGATTAAGATTGATTCTTGGCCGCTCCAGATATCAGCTCTTTAAGTTACCAGTTTTACTTTCATGAAGTCTTTCTCTACAACTGAGCTGTTGTTACATTGGGTTACATGCAGGTACCTGTAGTTTTTTGGATGCGCCTTTTTCTACAGCGAAGGTGTTTTTGGGGTGGATATGGTATACATAGCCATAACTACGTCACTGCACTACTATAAGATAAATATTTCTGACCAGCTCTGCGAAAACAGGTTATATATATAGCCTTTCCAATTATGTCACTGAATTTGGTAATCCATAACTTGATATCTAAATAAGGTATTAATTTGAAGTTTGGTGTCAATTTGAAGTTTGGTTTCTTGATGTAGTTTCAAGTAGAAAGGTTAATTGCCTTTTAGAGTTATGAAAGGTCAAACTTGAAACTTCGGAAAGGCAATAAGAACCATTTTCGCAGAGCAGGTAATGTGTATCCAAAGCAAACTAGCCACTACTGTATTTAAGAATGCACTAACAAAATTGTACATTACAATAATTTCTAAAACCTGCATAAAAGCCTATATAAAACTGTGCTTATTATGTGTATTACATACTCTATCAAAAATTCAAAGTTTGTCAGTATTATAATTTGCAATGTTCCAAGTCAAGTACAGCTAATGTTGTTCGCACTCCCCATACAGTAAAACCAGCAAACAATTCAGCTGCTTCAACTTCAGGGAGGAAGATGCATTCAAGAATTATACCCAGTGCCCAGGTTATAAAAACCCATCCAGTCTCTATCAGCATCCATTTAAATACAGTCCATAGAATTCCTTCCTCATACAGAGCATGAATGGTAGTAAGTAATACGGAGATGAGACTTCCAGTGGTGCTAAGTCCATTTTGAATCTTTTCCACCAAATCTTGTATAAGGCGCACGACTCCTCGTTTGCTTTTTATGAGCTCATAAAATGCCGGTCTTGGACTTCCTATGACAATAAAAGGGCTAAGTCCAATTGCCTCGAGAAAGCCTCCTGTCAGTTGCCATACAAATATATACCAAGCTTTTTCACAATCACTGACATTCAATACATCCTTCAGCTCTACCTCTGAATCGTCAACCTTGTTTTGATCCTTCACCTCTACCTCTGAATCATTAACCTTGTTTTTCTTGAAGGCAACACCAAAAGTAGCGCAAGCACAACGCTGGTCACTGCAGTCTGCTCTGATACTGCCGTCCCCGTCATCAGAATGAAAGCAGACATATGTTCCAGCTTTTATAGCCAGTTGAAGACCTCCCTTCGAAGAGATAGTGGCAGAGAATACAGTAGCATCTTCCGGCTTGCTACCATTTGCTTTGAGCTCTGAGCCATCAACCGTAACATATCTTTTGTTCTTACATAACATTATGAAGGTACTTCTGTGCTGGTTAGTGTTTAGAATGGTCAAGGCACACGAATCATTTGGGAATTTTTCTTTGGCAACAAGCTTATTTTCACTGTCATAGGTAATATATTTGCCATTGACAGTACTCAATGCAATCATATTGCCATTTTCTAGCAAGGTTTTGGTACCTGTAAGATCAGTGTAGCGAAAAGCAGGTTTACCTATTGTCATTTCTTCGCCCTCTACCGCAATGTTCATCCGTGGTGGATTGGAACCATTTGCAAACACAACAACTAGCGATTTTGTTACACCCTTCCATGGGTCATGACCAAAAAAAAGTGTTTTTGTTATAGTTAACTGCAACTTATTATCTTTAACACAGTCTCTGACTTGTTTTGTGACATTGTGTATTCCAAACGATGCCCCAAGGATAGTAAGAGTTTCAGGGTTAGTTGGCAGTGAGTCATCATCAGCTTTTTCGTAACGAACCACTATGCCATCATCCTCTCTTACTATTCTAGTTTTTGGGGTTTGTTTTCCATACTGGTACACAACAGTGAATGACTTTTTATTCTTTTCCCAGCCATCTTCACCCAATGATTCGTTAGATGGCGTGAAAGCAAGCTCACGATTCTTTACAAGACTGCGAACTTTGTTGGTCACATCAAGTTTCCCATAAGCAGCACAAAGAATGGACAAGGGTGGTGAGGCAATAAAATTCATGACCGACCGTTCCTTGGCTACCTCAAGCATTGGTAAGCCATCATATTGGTAGACCACAACCAGGGTCTTATTATGCCCATTCCAACTATCTCCACCCCAATTATCATTTATTGCTGCTACACTAAATTTACCTTCAGGGTGCAATTCATCCTTTTTCACTTTTTTCGTTGCCAGATTTGTCACATTTTTTTTACCATATGCTGCTCCTAATATGACCAGGGAATGGCTAGTGCCTGCTGTTTTATCAGATGAGTCTTGTTGAGCTTTACTGAGATGATCACCAGTGTCTACTCGACTCGTAATTTCTTTTTGTTGACTTACCGATAAATTACAGCATTCTCCTTCTTCATATATAGCAGTTTTTATATCGCCACCACACTTGTACACAACAACAAGAGTCTTTGTGTTGCCAGACCAAGGATCTCCTCCCAATTTTTCGTTAGTTATATGGAAATGAAGCTTTTGTTCTTTTTTCATTTTTCTGACTTGCCCAGTCACATCTTTAGGGCCATATGCTGCACCTAAAATCTTCAATTCAGTTTCCATGATTAGAAACTCTTAAAGGTTAAATGTAAAATTAGACATCAAAGTAGTCCCATTTTATAGTGAAATGACTGCATTCTTCTAGTAACGCAGTACAGGAACTGCATATCAACACATGCCTTCACAACTGATGTAATATGCAAACAAATAAACCCATCATTTAAACAAGGAAACCACAAATGTGTCAATAAGGAAACCAAATATTACATAGTCAGGAAAGCCATGCATGCACGCATAATGAGGTCATTGATAACTTATAATGAGGTTATTGATGTCACAACCAACATACAGTATGTTTTATACAAACCAAATGTAAGCAAGTTTTTTTGCAAATGAACAACTATGCAATGCTTAAATGGCTATAAGAATCATTTCTTGCTTTATGTGTGCATAATTGTGACCCAGTCTGTGAAAAGAGGTCTTATAGCCTTTCCAAATTGTCAAGTTTGACTAATCATAATTCCTCATGTTTTCAACCTATCACCTTCATATTACACCAAGCCATAGTGCTATGTTAGGGGTATAAGGGGACAAACTTTCAGGGTGATACCACATTCACAAGTCAAGTTACAGGTTGCCAAGTACATGCAATTGAAAACGCTATAAGACCCCTTTTCGCAGACCGGGTCACATTTTGTGTGTGCTGGTGTTTTTGAAATCTAGAGAAAACATTATCAGCAGTGTGCATGCATCATAATTATTCTACAGTATGTTCTATCAACCAAATTGGTGTTCACCCTCAATAGGGTGGTTGAATTAGTATTTTTGGTATTTTTGGTACTAACTAAGTTATTAAGAATTCAAATTTGCTGACTTCCCATCAACAGTGAGATGCATCATCTTCCTCACAGATGTCACAATAATGATTTCATAGTTTATGCACACTATTCTGTGTACGTAGGTTGCCAAATCAGCAGATTAATACATGCTATATTATATACATTGCAGTTAGTTTAGGTCACTAGTCCTGTCACATAATTATAATCATGTATGGTGTCTAGGGACCAGCCTATAATGCCAGCATAATCTGAAACATAATAACCTAGTAAAAACATTGAGCATAATTCCAGCATAATTGGCAGAGTTGAAATGGACACTGGAACTGCAACCTTGCATAAAAGAATTAAAAATATCATTATATAGATAGCTACATTATATTTCAAGAACAAGAAACGCTATTAGAATAGTCACCTTAGGTTGAAACACTTAAGCAGTCACAAAGATATAGATGATCTAATAGAGCAGTCAAAAAGGACTACATAGTTACAGCAAAAAAACTTGTGTAATTAATGTATTATAGCTAAACAAGTTGATGGTGTGCTAAATCTAAAAAACCTCAGGTGCCCAGTTAATAGTACTGAAAACCAGTCTGATTGCCTGTGACAGCAGTTTTGATTTTTCACCACAAACAGCATGAACACACTATCACATTTTACTCTCAAAATCGGCCAGGTTCCACTGCTATCAAGCCCTCTGAGCAATCCGAGGGCTTGATAGTGGAGCTCTGGCCAGTGTGGAGATGGCTGGATGTGGCTGTACAGCTTCGTGGAGTTGGATGAAGACTCATATTGTAAAATTCCATTAAAGTTAGCTAGTTTACGTTTTAGCCCATTATATGACCTAATTCACCCTTATGCCATCCTCTTCCATTTTAAAAATTCACCCTTATACCATCCTCTTCCATTTTGAACTCGGGGTTGTGGGTGGTGAGGGGCGGGCAAATGGAGTTCAAAATGGAA